>NC_037675.1:104991663-105000555 GCF_003255815.1 Theropithecus gelada | reverse complement strand
GCTGAGGAGGGGAAAGGCGTGAACCCGGGGGGCGGAGCTTGCAGGGGGCCGAGATCACCCCCCTCCACTCCAGCCCGGGGCAAAACGAGACCCCCGCTCAAAAAAAAAAAAAAAAAAAAAGACAATTTTACCAACCAATACGAAAGTAAAATGAATAAGTGAAAGAAAACTTGGGGGTTACAAGACATAAAACTGATCTAAACCATCACAATGAAGGTGTTTAGGCTCCCTTCTCCAGATACACAGGTATGCGACGGGAGACCAGGCCACCTAAGTCACTCCCTCATCACTGTACAGAAACTGTCTCTTTGCCTCAACTACTACAGCACCTAAACGGTGCATGAAAGGCCCTCTCACACAAACCAAGACAGAGAGGCTGGCAAAGTTCATGAGAAGGCATTTTCAAGAAAATGCATTTGTGTAAAAAAGCAAAAAAAAAAAAAAAATTTGCTTCTTAATATACAGAGTATCTCTGGAAGGACTCAAAGGAACTGATGTCACTGGTTGCCGCAGGCTGGTCTGGTCTCCCAAGTGCTAGGTAGGTAACCTATTTTAAAGACGACCCCTTCCCCAAATGCTCTAAGTATCAAAGACAACTTCCACTGTGACCACTGGGTATCTCCTCCCTCTCTTGGGGCTCTTCCTGAGAATGCCCCAGTACTCAATTCCTGGACTCTTTTCCCCTCCTTTTTAATTCCTTCACCATCATTTAGTGAATCTTCAGGGAAACAAAGATAAATGTATCAATATTTAGTCCTATATGCTAATATTTTTAATTCCCAATTTTAGAATGGATATTGTAAGTGAAACTGAACTATAGTTTTCTTTCCTGTTTCCAATATATTTCAATAGCAATGTTTCTGAATTTGGGAAAATAATTTGAAAGTTCCTCTTCTTAAGTTCTGGAACAGCTGAACAGAGGCAGAGTATGTACTCACAGTAGATCTCAAAGAATTCAATCATGAATTCCAGGTTTGACAATATTTTAAACTTTTTCAACTTCTGTTGTTGCTGATGTATATCGATTCTTTTCTAGAATTAATTTTGATAAGTCTTGTTTTCCTAGAAAATTACCAATTTCTTTGGATATTCTAACATTTTTCAGAGTTGTAGAAAAGGTTCCTTTATAATAAGTGAAATTCTTCAGTATCTGGTATTTCCCCGTCATTTGTCTGTGTTTTCTCTCCCTTCCCCCGGCAACACCTAGTAGCTTATCTATTTCATTGCCTCTCTTCTCACTTCCTGGGGGAAAAATAAAACCCACCAAAGTTTTGGATTTACCATTTCTACTGTTTTCAAATTCATTATTTTCTGCCTTTAGCTTTACTAACTCCTTACATTATTATTTATTCCTGAGATTTATTTTGTTCCCTTTTCTAAACTATTAGTTTAATGTTTAATGCATTCCTTGTCATTCTTGTTTAATAATGTGTTTAAGGGTACAAATTTCCTAGAGCACCAAAAAGCAGTGTAACATAGGTTCTGACACACAGCTTATTATCAGTAATTTCTAGATACACTGCAATTTTTGTTTGTAATTTTCTTTGATCCAAGAATTTTATAGGTTCCACATGTTTGTATATTTTGTTTGCTTCTATTTTTATTGCTCTACATTAGAACCATAGCCTAGAAAGATGTTAGTCTGGTTTATTCAAATGTTATGTACTGCCCAACGCTGAGAAAATAATTTACCTCATAGTCATCACACACTGGAATAGTTACAATAACATCCTAGCACACAGCTGTTACGTATCCTGAAAAAGGGATTAAAACAGCTATAATATGGGCTAACGGAGGTGCTGTATTTTTTTTTTTTTTTTTTTTTTTTGAGACGGAGTCTTACTCTGTCGCCCAGGCTAGAATGCAGTGGCGCAATGTCCGCTCACTGCAAGCTCCGACCCCCCGGGGTTCACGCCATTCTCCTGCCTCAGCCTCCCGAGTAGCTGGGACTACAGGCGCCTGCCACCACGCCTGGCTAATTTTTTTGTATTTTTAGTAGAGACGGGGTTTCACCGTGTTCGCCAGGATGGTCTTGATCTCCTGACCTCGTGATCTGCCCGCCTTGGCCTCCCAAAGTGCTGGGATTACAGGCCTCAAGTGAGCCACGGTGCCTGGCCATGGAGGTGCTGTATATTAAGATATGTACCTTTTTTTCCCTACTTATTGTGTAATTAATGAATGGCCTAAGAGAGTTAAGTGATGAAGTCGTCTCTGTCATGCCTGTGTTTCTATTAATTTAGCTCAGATTTTCACCTATGTATTTTGGGGTTCTGGTAATCATTTGGTGTCCTATCATTAAAAATAAAATTTTAAAATATGAAAATAAAATAAAAATAATTGCCTTTCAAATGGCAATTGGTAAGTGAACTAGAACAACCACTTCTGAAGAACAAAGTGTGTGATTAGACCTGGAGACTCTGTCCATGATGCAGATCAGTAAAGAAAGGAGAGGTGGGCAGCAAGTGATTATACATACGAAAAACCATGAAACCGGATCCCTACCTCGTAACACATGACTGCTGGTGGCTTAAAGATTACTTTAAACACTTGAAAACAACAGAGAAAAATATTTTTATGACCCCAGCTAGAGAAGAATTTCTTAAGGAAGACACAAAAAGAGCCAGGCATGGGGGCTCATGCCTGTAATCCCAGCACTTTGGGAGGCTGAGGCAGGCAGATCACAAGGTCAGGAGATTGAGACCATCCTGGCTAACATGGTGAAACTCTGCCTCTACTAAAAATACAAAAAAAAATTAGCCGGGCGCAGTGGCGGGCGCCTGTAGTTCCAGCTACTTCAGAGGCTGAGGCAGGAGAATAGCATGAACCCGGGAGGCGGAGCTTGCAGTGAGCCGAGATCGTGCCACTGCACTCCAGCCTGGGTGACAGAGCGAGACTCCGTCTCAAAAACAACAACAACAAAAAGACACAAAGAGTACAAAGCATACAAAAAAAAAAAAAAAAAAAAGGACTGGTAAATTCAACTGCTTTAAAATTAGGAGCTTCTGCTATTCACTGAGAGACAATATCAAGAGAGTGAAGAAATACCATCAAGTAGAAGGTATGTGCCACTTATACAATAGAATCCATGATATATAATGATATCCTAAAATAACTAAGAAAAAAATCCACTAGAAATTAAACAAAAGATGAATAGGTACTTCACAGAAGAACCAAAAAAGCGTAAATATAAAAAGATGCATGACCTCATCAGCAATCAGGAAAATGTTACACTAAAACCACAATGAGATTTTTCTTTTTTTTTTTTTTTTTTTTAAGACAGGATCTTGCTCTGTCGCCCTGGCTGGAGTGTGGTGGTGCGATCACAGCTCACTGCAGCTGTAAACTCCTGGGCTTAATCAATCCTCAGCCTCCCAAATATCTGAGACCACAGCTACGTGCCACCATGCCCAGATAATTTAAAAAAAAAAAAAAAAATCTTTTTGTAGATACAGAGTCTTGCTCTGTTGCCCAGGCTGGTCTCGAACTCCTGGCTTCGAAAGATCTTCCCACCTAAGGCTCCCAAAGTGCTGGGATTTCAGGAGCAAGCCACTATGCCTGGCCAAATACCACTTTTATATTTACCAAACTGATGGCACAATTTTTTTGTTTTTTTTTTTTTTTTTTGAGACGGAGTCTTGCTCTGTCGCCAGGCTGGAGTGCAGTGGCGCGATCTTGGCTCACTGCAACCTCCACCTCCCAGGTTCAAGCGATTCTCCTGTGATGGCACAAATTTCAAAAAATCAGAGAAAATCAAATTTTGATGAGGATGCTACATTACTTGTGTTCTCTTACATGCTTCTGATGGAAATATAAATTAGCACACCTGCTCTGAAAATAATTTGGCCTTCTCTAATGAACAAGGAGGATGTGTAGACAGACTCTGTGATACCAGAATTCTAAATATATATATTTAAGAAACTCTTCACAAGTGTGCCAAGGATACACACAGGACAATTCACAGCAGTCATGTTTACATTACAAAAAGCAATCCGGGCCCGGCACGGTGGCTCAAGCCTGTAATCCCAGCACTTTGGGAGGCTGAGACGGGCGGATCACAAGGTTAGGAGATCGAGACCATCCTGGCTAACACGGTGAAACCCCGTCTCTACTAAAAAATACAAAAAGCTAGCCAGGCGAGGTGGCAGGCGCCTGTAGTCCCAGCTACTCAGGAGGCTGAGGCAGGAGAATGGCGTAAACCCGGGAGGCGGAGCTTGCAGTGAGCTGAGATCCGGCCACTGCACTCCAGCCCGGGCGACAGAGCGAGACTCCGTCTCGGAAAAAAAAAAAAAAAAAAAAGGGCAATCCAAATGTCTCTGAATCACAGAATAAATACAGAGTGGCATATTCACATAATGGGATATTATATATTCTTGAAAATGGACATAGGAGTGAAGGTGAATTACAGCAAAATACATCAACATGGAACACAACGTAGGTAAAAGAAAGCAAAGCGGCTGGGCATGGTGGCTCACAACTGTAATCCCAGTACTCTGGGAGGCTGAGGCGGGCGGATCACTTGAGGTCAGGAGTTCGGCACCAGCCTGGCCAACATGGTGAAACCCCGTCTCTACTAAAAACACAAAGATTAGCCGGGTGTGGTGGTGCACGCCTGTAATCCCAGATACTTGGGAGGCTGAGGCAGGAGAATCACTTGAATCCAGGAGGCTGAGGATGCAGTAAGCTGAGATCCCACCACTGCACTCCAGCCTGGGTAACAAGAGCGAAACTCTGTCTCAAAAAGAAAAAGAAAAAGAAAGCAAAAGCCAATAGGAGAATACACACAACATGAGTTCATTTATACAATTTTTTAAACTTTACACTACATTGGAGGGGCACGGTGGCTCATGCCTGTAATCCCAGCACTTTGGGAGGCCGAGGTGGGTGGACCACTTGAGGTTAGGAGTTCAAGACCAGCCTGGCCAACATGGTAGAACCCGGTCTCTACTAAACATACAAAAATTAGCTGGGCGTGGTGGCACACGCCTGTAATCCTTGCTACTCGGGAGGCTGAGGCACAAGAATCGCTTGAACTTGGGAGGCAGAGGTTACAGTTAGCCGAGATTACACTACTGTACTCCAGCCTGGGAGACAGTGCGAGACTCAGTCTCAAACAAACAAAAAACACAAAAGAAACAAAAAACAGACCAAAAAACCCCTTTACACTACATTGATGAGGGATCCATATGTGGTAAAATTATAGACAAGCAAGAAAATAATAACACAAAATCCTTGTTAGTGGTTACCCAGTAGGTGGGCAATGAAGAAGGGGAATCAGGTTGAGGAGGTGCACAAAATGGGACTGATTTAAAGGTATGGTTGAAGATCTATTTCTTGAAGCAGGTAGTATAAGGGTGCTCATCTCATATATATATTTATATGCTAAACATGGAACATTCTTTTGTATGTAGTCAGTATTTAATAAAAATTAAAAACTAAATTTCAAAAAATTGCTTAGTTTTAGCTGAGTAATACAACAAAGCAGTTTTCTATAAATGTAAAATAAGAGTAGCAACAATGTGTGTGTGTGTGTGTGTGTGTGTGTGTTTTAAGAGATGGAGTCTTCTGGCCGGGCGCGGTGGCTCAAGCCTGTAATCCCAGCACTTTGGGAGGCCGAGACGGGCGGATCACGAGGTCAGGAGATCGAGACCATCCTGGCTAACACGGTGAAACCCCCTCTCTACTAAAAAATACAAAAAACTAGCCGGGCGAAGTGGCGGGCGCCTGTGGTCCCAGCTACTCGGGAGGCTGAGGCAGGAGAATGGCGTGAACCCGGGAGGCGGAGCTTGCAGTAAGCTGAGATCCGGCCACCGCACTCCAGCCTGGGCGACAGAGCCAGACTCAGTCTCAAAAAAAAAAAAAAAAAAAAAAAAGAGATGGAGTCTTGCTCTGTCACTCAAGCCACAGTGCAGTGGCATGAACATGGTGCACTGCAGCCTTGCCCTCTCCGGCTCAAGCAATCACCCAGCCTCAGCCCCCCAAGTAGCTAGGACTAGAGGTGTGCACCACCACACCTGGCTAACTTCTGTATGTAGAGAGAGGGTTTTGCCATGTTGCCCAGGCTGGTCTTGAACTCCTGAGCTCAGCAATCTGCCTGCCTTGGCCACCCAAAGTGCTGGGATTACAGGCTTGAGCCACCATGCCCAGCCAACAATGTGGTTTTTATGATCAAATATTTCAAAGACAAACTAAGAATTTTCCCATCTCCCAAACTCAAGGTTCTGGTGGTCAAGATTCCTAGAATCAGAGCAACATCAGGAAAAATTAATTTAGTGTTAAAACGAATTTGGTACTAACAAAATTAACTTATCAGATTTTACTAGGTATCTACCACATGTAAGGTGAATTTCCGTATGTTCCTTTGTTACCTTCCCATATGGAAAGTACTATGAATGACTGGCTCCAAGGGAACTTATGCAAAGAAAGCTATTTGATGTTATAAATTCAGGTTCTAAGGCTAGTTCAGTCCCTTATTCACTGGATGAGCGAACAAGCCACAAAATCTTAAGAGAGCTTTACCCTACTTATGTATAAGAT
Source organism: Theropithecus gelada (assembly GCF_003255815.1). Lineage (NCBI taxonomy): Eukaryota > Metazoa > Chordata > Mammalia > Primates > Cercopithecidae > Theropithecus > Theropithecus gelada. The sequence goes on along the minus strand of NC_037675.1, from coordinate 104,994,021 downwards.
AGATTTTGAAAACAGCTACTTCAGCCTGGCACAGTGGCTCACACCTGTAATCCTAGCACTTTGGGAAGCCGCAGAGGGTGGATCACCTGAGGTCGGGAGTTCCAGACTAGCCTGACCAACATGGAGAAACCGCGTCTCTAGTAAAAATACAAAAAAATTAGCTGGGTGTGGTGGCAGGCACCTGTACTCCCAGCTGCTCGGGAGGCTGAAGCAGGGGAATCACTTGAATCAGGGAGGCGGAGGTTGTGGTGAGCCGAGGTGGTGCCAATGCACTCCAGCCTAGGCAACAAGAGCAAAACTCTTGTCTCAAAAAAAAAAAAAAAAAGAAGAAACAAAAAAAAGAAAACAGCTACTTCACAGGACTGTTGTGAAAAGTACATGAAATAATATACGATAAAGTGTGTGTAGAATTTGACTCCAGGAGCTACACTACCTAATCCCAATCCAGCAGTACCACTGACTGAGTCTAGGTAACTTGACCTCCCTGACCCTGTCACCTCTACAATGAAAGGATGCTTGACATACAGAGTGCACGGAACAGCAGCTGGCACACAATAAACTCCAGATGTGTGATTGTGATTCTGGCTGATGTTACTGTTAAATTCTCTCACAAAGGCGTAATTTGTACCCAAGTTTATATTTTCTGCAAATGGGTCCAGGCTATGCTGTAAGTTTAACCCACTTAAAATACTTGGTTTCTTGGTGAGTTTTCTAAAATAGCATAATGAATCATTGGCACAATGAAAAACATACTTTAGCTGGGTATGGTGGTGTGTGCCTGTAATCCCAGCTCCCTGGAAGGCAGGCTGGAATCCTCGAAGGAGGATGCTTGAACCCAGGAGTCTGAGACCAGCTTGGGCAAGATAGTGAGACCTCGATTCTAAAAACAATCAATCAATCTCTAAAATACACTCTACTATTCTCAGTTTATAATGTATTCTAAATATCAAGCTGTATTATTTCTTGCCAAAACAAAAGTCTGGCAAGAAATTTAAATAAAGAAGCAACAATACTGAAAGCCGTTTTTTTTTTTTAATTTCTTCTATCTCTTTTGAAATCTAAAAATAAACAAACATATATACATTTTTATTCTCAATTTTTTTTTTTTTGGAGACAGAGTTTCTCTCTTGTTGCCCAGGCTGGAGTGCAGTGGTGCCATCTTGGCTCACTGCAACTTCCACCTTCTGGGTTCAAGTGATTCTCCTGCCTTAGCTTCCCAAGTAGCTGGGATTACAGGCATGCGCCATGACGCCTGGCTAGTTTTTTTGTATTTTTAGTAGAGACTGAGTTTCACCATGTTCATGAGAGTGGTCTTGAATTCCTGACCTCAGGTGATCCATCCACCTCGGCCTCCCAAAGTGCTGGGATTACAGGTGTGAGCCACTGTGCTTGGTTTATTCTTAATATTTTAAATATGTATAATCAGGCTGGGGGCAGTGACTCATGCCTATAGTCCCAGGGCTTTAGGAGGCCAAGAGGGAGGACTGCTTGAGCCCGGAAGTTCCAGGCTGCAGTGAGCTATGATCACAACACTGCACTTCACCTTGGACTACAAAGTAAGACCGTGTCTCAATCAATCAAATCAATCAATTAATCAACATAAGAACTGCCTGTCTTGGATTTCATTTGCCATCCCCTATTTGTATTAATTTATCAGATTTATGACACCTATCTGAATGTAGACACTTGATTATAAATAACAAGCAAGACTGTAACAACAGTTTTTACAGTGGTTACTACTTTTGTTAATGGCCTAAAAAGTCAATATAAGAAAATGAAAGAGAAAGGTAGTTAAAAAAAAGAAAAGAAAAAGATGAAAAAAGTTGTTAAACGAAAAGGATTTCCAAAATAACTTGTGCTTCACCCAACAGAGAAAGGAGGCCAGGAACTGGCCACTAAGGCATTCCTAGGAAGAGTTCCAGAGAGCGAGAAAATATTCAGCAGTGGCAGTGGCAGCTGTCTATGAAACTTAGAATATTTGGGGAAGGGATCATCTTTAAAATAGGTTACTTTGCCGGGCGTAGTGGCTCACACCTGTAATTCAGCACTTTGGAAGGCCCAAGTGGGTGGATCACTTGAGGTCAGGAGTTCGAGACCAGCCTGGCCAACATGGTAAAACCTCGTCTCTATTAAAAATACAAAAATTGGCCGGGCGCGGTGGCTCAAGCCTGTAATCCCAGCACTTTGGGAGGCCGAGACGGGCGGATCACGAGGTCAGGAGATCGAGACCATCCTGGCTAACACAGTGAAACCCCGTCTCTACTAAAAATACAAAAACTAGCCGGGCGAGGTGGCTGGCGCCTGTAGTCCCAGCTACTCGGGAGGCTGAGGCCGGAGAATGGCGTGAACCCGGGAGGC
>NC_037675.1:104936625-104981892 GCF_003255815.1 Theropithecus gelada | reverse complement strand
TTTTTTTTTGAGACGGAGTCTCGCTCTGTCGCCCAGGCTGGAGTGCAGTGGCCGGATCTCAGCTCACTGCAAGCTCCGCCTCCCGGGTTTACGCCATTCTCCTGCCTCAGCCTCCTGAGTAGCTGGGATTACAGGCGCCCGCCACCTCGCCTGGCTAGTTTTTTGTATTTTTTAGTAGAGACAGAGTTTCACTGTGTTAGCCAGGATGGTCTCAATCTCCTGACCTCGTGATCCGCCCGTCTCAGCCTCCCAAAGTGCTGGGATTACAGGCTTGAGCCACCGCGCCCGGCCCCCTCTACAATTCTTAAGGATTAAGGGAGGAGGGGAAGTATGTCAGAAGTGTTTGACCCAGAGCAACTCCATCTTGAAAAGGGGCTGGGTAAAATAAGTCTGAGACCTACTGGGCTGCATTCCCAGGAGGTTAGGCATTCTTACTCACAGGGTGAGATAGGAGAAGCTTGGCACAAGATACAGGTCACAAAGACTCTGCTGATAGAACAGGATGCAGTAAAGAAAGAAGCAGGCCAAAACCCACCAAAACCAAGATGGCGATGAAAGTGACCTCTGGTCGTCCTCACTCCTCATTATACACTAATTATAATGCATCAGCATGCTAAAAGACACTCCCACCACCACCACTACGACAGTTTACAAATGCCAAGGCAACTGTGGGAAGTTACCTAAACAGTTCCCTAAAAGGGGAGGGAGCTTCAGTTCCAGGAAATCTCTGCCCTTTTCCCAGAAAGCTCATGAATAATCCACCCCTTGTTTAGCATATAATCAAGAAATACCTAAAAGTAGACTCAGTCAAGCAGCTGATACTGCTGCTCTATGGAGCAGCCATTCTTTGGTTTTGATTTACTTCTTTTTTTTTCCTTTTTTTTTTTTTTTTTTTTTTTGAGACGGAGTCCCACTCTGTCACCCAGGCTGGAGTGCAGTGGCCGGATCTCAGCTCACTGCAAGCTCCACCTCCCGGGTTTAAGCCATTCTCCTGCCTCAGCCTCCCAAGTAGCTGGGACTACAGGCGACCGCCACCGGGCCCGGCTAGTTTTTTGTATTTTTTTTTAGTAGAGACGGGGTTTCACCGTGTTAGCCAGGATGGTCTCGATCTCCTGACCTCGTGATCCGCCCGTCTCGGCCTCCCAAAGTGCCGGGATTACAGGCTTGAGCCACCACGCCCGGCCTCTGTTTTTGTTTTTGTTTTTTTGAGACAGTCTCCCTCTGTTGCCCACGCTGGAGAGCAGTGGCATGATCTTGGCTCACTGCAACCTCCGTCTCCCAAGTTTTAATAGTTTCTCCTGCCTCAGCCTCTGGAGTAGCTGGGATCACAGGTGCGCACCACCACGCCCGGCTAATTTTGTATTTTCAGTAGAGACAGGGTTTCACCATGTTGGCCAGGCTGGTCTCGAACTCCTGACCCCAGGTGATCCACCCGCCTTGGCCTTCCCAAGTGCTGGGATTACAGGTGAGAGCCACAGTGCCTGGTCTGTTTCTTTACTTCTTTTATAAACTTGCTTTCACTTAAAATAAAAAAAAAAAAGAAAAGAAAATCTGGGGGCTTCAAACTAATAAATGTATTGTTATAACATTTTATATTTAAGTCACTTATAGACAAGGGGAAAATCTCCTCCAAACCAAAAGAGAGAGAGAGAGAGAGAGAGAGAGAGAGAGAGAGAGATTATACACAGAAAGCACTTCTAAAAACATATGCAACGTAGCAAATCTTTTCTTTACAATTTACTGACACTTTAAATTTAGCTGACTCTGGGATGGATAAGCATACAAATACTTGGGTATTGAATCTGAAAACTTTAAAAACTTTTTTTTTTTTTTTTTTAAATAGAAAAGCCCTTTGGGCAGTTAAAGAAGGAAAGGGAACAAGATCCAAACCAATCTGTTGGGTAACCAAGTGAATATATATAGAGGCAACAAAAGGGTCATCTAGCAGCCTTTGTTCAGAAAGGGTTAGCATGCCCCAGCCAGTATTTTTAAAAACCATTAGGATATAGGAAGTACTATAGCTTCTATAGCTTCTGGTCAGCTCATCGCTGTCAGGTAAAAATGATTTCTATGGACTCTGGGTATCCAGAATGGGAAAAGAATGGAAGTGACAATAGAAGAGAAGAAAAGTGGAGAGAGGCTTTGCCATGACCAGGGAATATCAAGTAACTCAGCTTTGCACCTGAGCTCCAGAACAGCAAATGAGCCCACCCCCATAAGATCAAAGAGGCTCTGCTTCCTACTGGGCATCCTGCAGGACCTGGGCCCAGAAGACCCACCCCTGAAGACAGCATCTATAGCCAAAGTCCAGGGAAGAAGCTTGCAGTTTCTCTACATCAAACATTCTCACACTTTTTGGTCCCTTTTACACTTTTAAAGATTACTGATTTCCCCAAATGTGGGTTGTATCAATGAATATTTATCATAATAAAAATAAAAACTGAGAAATTATTTTAAAAAGTATTTAACAACTGATTTCAAAATAACAATAAGCCCATTATAACACAAATAATATATATTATATGAACTTTTCATACAAGCTTCTGCATTCGATCTGTTGTGATATCACACATCATGGAACCTCTGGAAAATTCCACTCTACACTTGTGAGAGAGAGAATGAAAAAAGCAAATGTTTTAATAGTATCACAAAAATAGTTTTGACTCTGCGGACTCCTGAAAAGGGTCTCAGAAAACCTCCAGGGATCTCCCCATGCCATACTTTTGAGAATGGCTGCCCTCTGTACTTGAACACCATGTTTTAAAAACCCTGCTTAACTTGGTCTAAAGCCTCCACCTGACCATATTACTTATTCCCTGAGTCTATAACCTCCAGAGGAGCTACAGAAAAAAATCACTTCAACAAGGCACCCAGCAATTCTGACCCTGGAGTGGATGGGCCATCACCACCATTTTCAGGAGGAAGCAAATCAGAACTGGGGAAGGAGTGTAGAATAAATGAGTGTGTGCGCCTGAAAAACGCAAAGTTGGAATTCTAATTTTGTATTTGGAAAATATAAGTGTCAATGGAAACTGAATAAGCAAAAGAAAATACTGACTACTGAAACAGGCAAACACGAACTGTCTTATGCATATCTCAACTGGGGAAAAGACATCTTATTTGTCTTTATAGCCCTAATTGGCACATAAGGAGTACTCAATAAACGCTGAGTTGTCTGGGTGTGGTGGCTCATGCCTGTAATCCCAGCACTTTGGGAGGCCGAGGTGGGTGGATCACCCGAGGTCAGGAGTTTGAGACCAGCCTGGCCTACATGGTGAAACCCTGTCTCTACTAAAAACACAAAAATTAGCCGGGCTTGGTGGCGGATGCCTATAATCCCACCAGCTACTTGAAAGGCTGAGGCAGGAAAATCACTTGAAACCTGGAGATGGAGGTTATAGTGAGCCAAGATGGTACCACTGCACTCCAGCTTGGGCAAAAGAATGAGATTCCATCAAATAAAATAAATAAATAAATAGGCCAGGCATGGTGGCTCAGGCCTGTAGTCTCAGCACTTTGGGAGGCCGAGGCAGGCAGATCATGAAGTCAGAAGATAAGAGACCATCCTGGCCAACATGATAAACCCCATCTCTACTAAAACTACAAAAAATTAGCTAGGCATGGCGGCACCGGCCTGTAATCCCAGCTACTCGGGAGGCTAAGGCAGGAGAATTACTTGAATCTGGGAGGTGGAGGTTGCAGTGGGCCGAGATCGTGCCACTGCACTCCAGTATGGCAAGAGAGCAAGACTCCATCTCAAACCGAGGCGGGTGGATCACGAGGTCAGGAGATCGAGACCATCCTGGCTAACACGGTGAAACCCCGTCTCTACTAAAAATGCAAAAAAAAAATAAAATAAAAATAAAAAATAAAATAAATAAAAATAAATGCTGAGTTGATCTGAGGCCTTGAATACTCATAATTAGTAACCAAGAAACAGGGCTTCTGGTGTTTTAACAGATAATGTGGTTTTAAAAATTATATAGCTCAAAGTGGAATGAATTTTCTTCAAACTTTACCTTCATAAGCAATTTTACATGGTATACCTAGATCTCCCAATTCCAAATAAACCCTTAGACATACATACTCTTTTCTGGCCTCCATTCTATTTTATTCCTCCTCCTCCTCATGGCCAAATCCATCAAAGATGCTGTCTTTCCAGTTCTCCTCTCTGAGCTCCTGAGACCTGGGTTCTATTTTCACACCTGGACTCTTAATCACTAGTTTCTCAGGGTCCTGCTCAATATCCTCCTCCTATTCTAAAGATTTTTTTTTCTTTTTTTTTTTTTTTGAGATGAGGTCTCACTCTGTTGTCCAGGTTGGAGTGCAGTGACATGATCACAGTTCACTGCAGCCTCGACTTCCCCAGGCTCAGATGATCCTCCCACCTCAGCCTCTTGAGCAGATAGAACTACAGGCACATGCCACCACGTCCAGCTAATTTTTTTGTAGAAATGAGGTCTCCTTATTTTAACCAGGCTGGTCTCAAACTCCTGGGCTCAAGAGATCTGCCCACCTCAGCCTCCCGAAATGCTAGGATTACAGGCATGAGCCACGGCATCTGGTCACTCTTCCAAAGATTCTGATTCTGTTTTTTTTTTCTTTTTCTTGAGACAGGGTCTCGCTCTGTTGCCCAGGCTGTAGCGCAGTGGCATGATCTTGGCTCACTGCAACCTCCGCCTCCCGGGTTCAAGCGATTCTCTTGCCTTGGCCTCCCCTAAGTAGCTGGGATTATGGGCACATGCCACTATGCCCAGCTAATTTTTGTATTTTTTTAGTAGAGACAGGGTTTCACCATGTTGGCCAGGCTGGTCTTGAACTCCTGACCTCAGGTGATCTGCCCACCTCAGCCTCCCAAAGTGCTGGAATTACAGGCATGAGCCATCTTGCCCGGCCTGATTCTGTTCTTACACACGTTTATCTTCAGATACAGCTATTCAATAGCATCTGAAACAAAAATAGGAGCTCAAATGTTTCATTCAGCTTAACCAAACTGTAGAAAAGTCATTTTATCAAAAGCAACCATGTCCCCAGAGTGAAACATCATCATTTGATGTGACATGTGTATGTGCAGCAAAGAAGCCTGAGCGGGAGTTCCTAATCTCTTCTTCCTCCTAGCTCCCTGCTGGGATGACTCCACCAAAATCACCTTGGCCCAGAGCTGGAGCCTGGAGAGCTCAGGCCAAAGCTGAAACCTTGGGGTCACCACAACAAGTGGTAACTGGGGTATACCCAACTGCAGTGCCTCAGAAAGGTATAGACTGGAGAGAAGACCACCCCTTCATTCCAGTGATTGTGGGGTTGGGTAAAGGGAGACATAACAAACACCAAGGGGGCTCACTAAGTGAGAAAGCCACTTGCTGTGGAAATTTCTGGGAAATTCCATTTACATTCACTCTGATGCCAGCAGGAAAGTGGAAAATTACAAAATAGGGATAGGGACAGCTCATACATGAGGAGGGCTTCTCCCAACAGATTCACAGCAAACACTCACTGGAGAAAAATCCTTATCTTCCACTTTCTGTTGGTTCACTAACGGTCAAAAGATCCTAACACCCTGCTTCTGAAAGTGTTACAGCATTCACAGCCACTAAAAGAGGAGGCAAAAAAAAAAAAAAAAAAAGACTCCAAGTCCTTTAGGGGGACAGAGTGGCCTGAAGAATGATGCATTAGTCAGCATGGGCTGCCATAACCAAAATACCACACACTGTGAGACTTAACAGTAATTTATTTTCTCACAGTTCTGAGGGGACCTTCTTCCTGGCTTGCTGATGGCCACCCTCTCCCCTGTGTTCTCATGCGGTGGAGAAAGCTACCTCTCTGGTGTCTCTTCATGTAATAACACTAATCCTATCAACCAGCGTTCATACTTACAACTTCACTTAACCTTCTATAAAGACTCTATCACCAAATACAGTCACACTGGGGGTTAGGGCTTACACATATGAATTTTGAGGCATACATAGCAAATGGAGACCAAGTCAAACAACTACAATAGTTGGTTACAAATGAAAACCTCAACATGGAAGAATATCACAAGCATGAAATAGAGTAAAAGAAATAGACACAAAATAATACACTATTATTAATATACTCTAACATTCTATTAGTACAATGTTAAAAGGACAGACAAAACCTATGGTATTAGAAGGTGGCACAGTGGTTCACCTGAAGAGGTGGGGTAGTGAAGAGATCTGAAGGAGGCCAAAGGGAGGCTTTTAGGGTGTGGGTCATAGTATATTTTTTGCCTGGGTCATGGTTATTCAAATGTGTTTACTTTGTGATAATTCATCAAGCTGTACACTTATGATTTGGGCACTTTTTATGTGTGTTACGTTTCTTTTTGTTTTTTTTTTTTTGAAATGGAGTCTCGCTCTGTCACCCAGGCTGGAATGCAGTGGCGCGATCTCAGCTCACTGCAACCTCCGCCTCCTGGGTTCAAGCAATTCTCCTGTCTCAGCCTCTCAAGTAGCTGGGACTACAGGCACACCCACCATGCCCAGCTAATTTTTGTATTTTTAATGGAGACAGGGTTTCACCATGTTGGTCAGGCTGGTCTCGAACTCCTGACTTCAGGTAATCCACCTGCCTCGGCCTCCCAAAGTGCTGGGATTCATAGACATGAGCCATTACACCCAACATTTACATTTCAGTAAAGAGTTTTTGTGTTTTTTAAAGTCAATGATGACTTTAAATAAAATGTCAATAGATAATGCCTAAACCTGAAAAACAAGTAAGACTACAAGGATGTTATCAAGTATGAAAGAATCATTTAAAAGACTAGAGAATCATTTTGACAGATTAAAAGTGGCCATCTTGGGAGACAAGGAAACAGGTGAGTCTAGGGGACTGCTTTGTAACAAGTCTTGACTCTTTAAACTGTGTGTAATATGTAACTTGAATAAAAATAATTACATGAAAACTTATTTTCATAACCATAATGAGGACACTGGTTAAAGATGGCATACTGATCACATGCATTTCTCTCTCCTGACACCTGATAGGCCCAACTGAAGAACAAAGACCAAATGACAAAGAATGGCCAAGAGAAGGGAAGGGGTGCCACCAGAAGACAAGTGACTTCAAAGAATTTCTGGGAGATAAAAATCTGACAGCAGTACAGTGGCACATGTAGTAGGGCACAGAAAGCCAACCCTAGAATATGCTTGGAAAAGGAAAAACTCAACTGTCCATAGAAAACAACTCTGCGTTATGTGTGTGGAATGTCCCAGTGTAAAGGCCAATGTTCCTCTGGCCTCTATGAGGCTAAGCCAGGCACTCGTTACCTATTTACTGGGAGTTCTCAGTTTTCTTCTTAGGGCTGCACTCTTGAAGACAGGAACAGAATGAAAAATCACACAAATGAGGAAAGCCTGTGATTTTTCCTGATGTCTTTCTCCATAATTAAGCCTCTTCTTTCAAAAAAGGAGCTACAGTCAATTCTGGTTGTTCATTTTATGAAGTTACTGTGCTCACTGAATTGGTGAATACTAAATCATTGCTTCTAGGGGATTAGGTTTCTGCAAGCCTCTGGTCACAACATTTTGCATCAACTGATCAATACATAAGTTTGTTTTATGTTTGTATCTGTTTAAGAATACCTTCTTTACTATATATGATTGGTTAACACTGAATTCACAGCCACAGCACTGTAACGCACTGAGTGAAACTTCTAACACATGCATCTTGTTTGTAAAGCATCACAGCCATGCACAGTGCAAGGAAAAACTCAACTGTCTAGAGTTTTATCCATGGCAAGGCCATGAGATGCCTTAGAAAGAAAACGCACGTGTTAGGTAAGTTTCACTCAAGTATGCATTAGGAAGACTAGACAGCACTTCAGCAGTAAGATTGGGGCCCATTTTAAATAGCAAAATCATCAACAAAAAGTACAAAAACGGAAAAAAAAAAGGCATTAAATAGATCACAAAAAAGACACTGGTTTACATCATGAAGACTAAAATAAGAAAGCAAAGTGTCCCCTTGTTGAACCTCAGCTAGCGATGTGCATATTTTTCACCGTTCTGCATATGTCCAAAAAGGATTACCAAAGCACTGTACTGATTTTGGGGTTACAAATAAATTTTATCGAACAGGTAAATTTGCAAATATAGAAACCACAAAAACATGAGTATTAACTATCTGCCTGGAAATGAATAGTGGTGATGGTTGCCCAACAAATGTACATATACTTGATGTCACTGAACTACACACTTAAAAAAGGGTTAAAATTATAACTTTCATGTTGCATGTATTTTACCACACACACACAAAGTGTTGGCCAGGTGTGGTGGCTCATCCCTTTAATCCCAGCACTTTGGGAGGCCCAGGTGGAAGGATCACTTCAGCCCAGGAGTTCAAGACCAGCCTGAGCAACATGGGGATGCTTCATCTCTAAAGAAAATACAAAAAATCAGCCAGATGTGGTGGCACACACCTCTGGTCCCAGCTACTCAGGAGGCTGAGGTGGAAGGATTGCTTGGGCTCAGGAGGTAGAGAGCTGCAGTGAGGTGAGATTGCACCACTGCACTCCAGACTGGGTGACAGAGCAAGACCCTATCTCAAAAAGAAAAACAAAATGTTCAAAACTGTGGAATTAAGTGACTTTTTATGTATAGGGATTAGGTTTATATGGAGCTTTTTTCCCGCACATTAACTATACCTCCAGGTTGTACTAAAAGCATGCTGTTTTTATGCTTTTTTAGCTATATATGTAGTCTATATCTTATATAGAATATGTAAATTATATCTTACACCAAGGCTTTCTTTCACTCTTGTCTGCTTGTTTCCAAAAGTTTCTGTTTCTTTTTCTTAAGAGACAGGATCTCGCTATGTTCTGCAGGCAGTGGCTATTCACAGGAGCAATCTTGATCCCAATCCCCATCACCCTGATCAGCAGGGGAGTTTTGACCTGCTCCATTTCCGACCTGGGCCAGTTCACCCCTCCCCTAAGACAACCTGGTAGACCCCTGCTCTTGGGATATAATTAATTTTTAATTGAAGCAAATCATTCTGGGTTTTTGTTTTTTGTTTTTTTTTTTTTTTTTTTGAGACGGAGTCTTGCTCTGTCGCCCGGGCTGGAGTGCAGTGGCCAGATCTCAGCTCACTGCAAGCTCCGCCTCCCGGGTTTACGCCATTCTCCTGCCTCAGCCTCCCGAGTAGCTGGGACTACAGGCGCCCGCCACCTCACCCGGCTAGTCTTTTGTATTTTTAGTAGAGACGGGGTTTCACCGTGTTAGCCAGGATGGTCTCGATCTCCTGACCTCGTGATCCGCCCGTCTCGGCCTCCCAAAGTGCTGGGATTACAGGCTTGAGCCACCGCGCCTGGCCAATCATTCTGGGTTTTAACATTTTTTTGTCAGTGACTACAGTTGTTTTGAATAAAAATTCAATTCACCACTGTCTACCTACCCCCAAGAAACTACTTGCTGAGTTTTGATATAATGTCAAAGAACGATATCCACAATCACCTGAAAAGGGTATTAATATACTCCCTTCCTTCTGTAGCTACATTTCTTCACACACTTCAACCAAAACAACATATTGAAATAGTGGGAATGCAGAGTAGACACAGGAACCCAGCTAACTTCTATTAGGCCAGACATTAAAGGGCTTTGCAAAAAATTTAAACAATGTCACTCTTCTCAATAATTTGCTTTGGAAAATAGTTGTTTTTCATAAAAATATGTTACTTACATTACCATGTAATAGGATTATTTTTAATGAATTAATATATATTTTAAGTTCCTAAGTAATAACTTCTAATTCAGCAGCTATCAATACATATAACCCTAATAAATAAAAGCTTTGGGGAGTTCTCAATTTTCCATTTATTTATTTATTTATTTATTTATTTATTTATGAGACAGGGTCTCGCTCTGTCACCCAGGCTGAAGTACAGTGGCACAATCTCGGCTCACTGAAAGCTCCGCTTCCCAGGTTCACGCCATTCTCCTGCCTCAGCCTCCTGGTAGCTGGGACTACAGGTGCCCGCCACCTCGCCCAGCTAATTTTGTTTTTGTATTTTTAGTAGAGATGGGGTTTCACCATGTTAGCCAGGATGGTCTCAATCTCCTGACCTCATGATCCACCCTTCTCGGCCTCCCAAACCGCTGGGATTACAGGTGTTGAGTCACCACGCCCGGCCTCAATTTTCAGTTTAAAGGAGTTCTGAGACAGAAAAGTTTGAGAACTGCTGTTCTCATCAATGGCATTGTACATAACCACTGAAACGAACAATTATGATGATTAGTGGCAACATAGAAAACTGCTTTGGATAAAATTCTGAGGGCGGAAAAAACAAGATACAAAATTATAATCAAGTATATGTTGAAAAAACATGTATATGGAAAATACACAAAAACAAAAATGGTATTCAGAATATTAGGATTGTGGGGTTTTTTTCTTCTCTATTCTCCAAACTTTCTGTAAAGTTGTTAACATAGTCTTCACCAACAAACTCGTGACTAAACATATAACCATTTATGCAAAGTCTCAGGAAGTTTCACACACCCCAGGATGAAGAAATGGGGTTTCAATAGGCCTAGTAGAGAGAGGATAGGAGTGAAGCACCAGATGAAAACGCAGGAGGGGGAGGACTCAGTGATTGAGGGGTGGGATCATCTGTTCCTCCCAGGCAGAAGAGAAGGTTCTTATCTAGAGAAACTGAATACTCTCAGAAATCTAAGGACACAAATATCTGGGGTCTTCAATAAAAGCACCAGACAACTCCCAGTAGGAAAGCTCTGTGGTCAAACATGTCCTATTCATACAAACACAGCTTGTGATCAGACGCTTAGGGCTCCACATTAGGTACCGACAACCAGAGGCTAACAGACTACCACAGAAAGTCTCTACATGAAAGAGAGGTTAACAAGAAAGAACCCCAGAAAGAAAGAGAAACAATGCAAGGAACGAAAATCTACTTTATAAAAAAGCTTAAAAAAAAAAAAAAAAGAGCCAAGAGCTAGATGCTGTAAAAACAACAACAACAAACAGATGAAAATGATCAAAGAGTGAGCTGCGGGGAGAAGAGGAGACACACACACACTTTTTTTCTTTCTTTTTTGAAACAGAGTCTCGCTCTGCCACCTAGGCTGGAGTGCAGTGGCGTGATCTCGGCTCACTGCAACCTCCGCCTCCTGGGTTCAAGTGATTCTCCTGCCTCAGACTCCCAAGTAGCCAGGACTACAGGTGTGTGTCACCACACCCGGCTAATTTTTGTATTTTTAGTAGAGACGGGGTTTCATCATATTGGTCAGGTTGGTCTTGAACTCCTGACCTCAGGTCTCGATCTCTTGACCTTGTGATCGGCCCACCTCGGCCTCCCAAAGTGCTGGAATTACAGGCATGAGCCACCGCGCACAGCCTTCATGAGTATCTTTTATGTTCACAACATCCTCGTGACTTAAATGCATGATACAGATTGTCCCTATTCCCTTCTTTTAGAAAATTCTTTTCACTATATAATTCTACATCTCTGTTCTAACCCCAAGGACAGCAGTTAAAACTCTCAACATAATACACAATAACCCTTTAACTTATACTAACTCAGAATGAATTAAGTCCCCAAATCATCAATGCCACTCTTCCCGTAACCCTCTGGGTTTTCTTCAGAGGTTTTAGTTCTTCAACAGGCAAGATACATCACATTCCCATCACAGGGCAAGAGAACACTGACAAAAATAAAGATGTTAGCTGAGAAAAGTACTAAGTAGCCAGGTGCGGTGGCTCACCACAACCAGGCTGGAGTGCAGTGGCGTGATCTTGGCTTACTGCAAGCTCTACCTCCCGGGTTCACGCCATTCTCATGCCTCAGCCTCCAGAGTAGCCGGAGGCCGGGCGCCCGCCACCATGCCCGGCTAATTTTTTGTATTTTTAGTAGAGACAGGGTTTCACCGTGTTAACCAGGATGGTCTCCATCTCCTGATCTGGTGATCCACCCACCTCGGCCCCCCAAAGTGCTGGGATTACAGGCGTGAGCCACCGCGCCCGGCCTACAGAACTGTTTTTTAAGTCATGGGACAAATCTTCACGAAGACATGAAACCCAAATGTAATAAAGAAAAAGATTAAATGATTTTGCCACAAAAATACTTTAAAACTTCCCACAAACAAGACATCATAAACAGTTAAAAGAAGCAATCTAGGGAAAGATATTCATAACCTACATTAACAGACATATCAGACAGATGACTGAAACATAAAGGGTTTAACTTCACTAAGATTAAAAAAAAGAAAAATGAATAAAGGATATAAACAGGAAACTTGTTTTATTTTTATTTATTTTAGAGAGTGTCCTCTGTTGCCCAGGCTGGAGTACAGTGATACAATCATAGCGCAATGCAGCCTTGTACTCCTGGGCTCAAGTGATCCTCCTGCCTTGGTCTCCCAAAGCACTAGGAATACAGGCATGAGCTACTGTGGGGGGCCAGGGAACTTGCTTCAAAAAGAAATTATGAATGACAAAAATATACAAAAAGATCATAAATCTAAGTTGTGAAAAGGGAAAAAGCAACTTCTGGCTTTTTCTACACCCTTTTTTTGTCCATATGTGCTATGGTTTGAATGAATATCCCCTTCCAAACTCATGTTGAAATGTAATTGCTATTGCAGCAGTACTAAGACACGGGGCCCTGGAGAGGCAATCAGACTGCAAGGGCTCTGCCCTCTTTTCTTCCTTTCTCCTCCTCTTCTCTTCCCTCCCCGCTGCTCCCCACCCTTTGCCCTTCCATCACGTCCTTCATGTATCAAGAAGGTCCTGGCCAGATGCAGCCCCTGGATCTTGGACTTCCCAGCCTCCACAACTGTAAGAAATAAATTTCTTATCTTTATAAATTACCTAGTCTCTGGTATTGTGTTACAGCAGCAAAAACAGACTAAGACATTCAGATAGACAAAAATTATCTACAGTGTAGAAGCATGTAGGAAAATGAACACTCTCATTCATTTTGGTAGGATAATAAAGTAGATACATCACTTTTTATTCAAAACCAATTTATTAGTATCTATTACAATGTCAAATATTCATCCACTTTGACCTAGGACTTCCATTTCTAGGAATTATCCTGCAGAAACACTTAACAAGGACACATAATGCTAAAGAATGTCCACTGCAGATCTGTTCGTAACAACAAAAACTCAGAAACAACCCTAATGCCCACTGACAGGAAATAAACTATGGCACCACCATACCCAGGGAGGCTATGTTGCCTTTAAACTAATATGTCAGATCTATGAGTACTAAGATCCAGACAC
The DNA here is from genome assembly GCF_003255815.1 of Theropithecus gelada. Lineage (NCBI taxonomy): Eukaryota > Metazoa > Chordata > Mammalia > Primates > Cercopithecidae > Theropithecus > Theropithecus gelada. The sequence continues at coordinate 104,968,636 of NC_037675.1, read as the reverse complement.
GGTCAAGGTACATTACTAAGTTAAAAAAAACCTATCATCATGTCCCATATAAGTCCCTTTTTGTTAAATTTTTTTTAAAGTTAATGTTTATATAGAAAACTCTGGGAATATATACCAAACTGCTGAAAGTGACTGTCTTTGAAGAGACAAATTTCAAGGAACTTACTTTCTACATAATTAATTTCTATAATGTTTACATTTTATGTCATATCTACAATAGGCCAAAAAAAAAAGAGTAAAATGATTTTGTTCAAAAGATTTTTCTTTTAAGTTCTGGGATACATGTGCAGAACGTGCAGGTCTGTTACACAGGTATACACGTGCCATGGTGGTTTGCTGCACCCATCAACCCATCATCTACATTAGGCATTTCTACTAATGCTATCCCTCCCCTTGACCCTCACCCCCTGACAGGCCCTGGTGTGTGATGTTCCCCTCCCTGTGTCCACGTGTTCTCACTGTTCAACTCCCACCTATGAGTGAAAACTTATTCAAAGTTTTAAAAAAACTGAGAAAATTTTTACATTAAACCACTCTGCTAGTCATATTCAAGCATTTCTAGAGAAAGAACCTACTAGAAGTAAACACCATAGGCCAGACTCCAGACAATGTTAGTTAGGTAAGGTAAATGGGAGAGGGCGTGTCTGTCCCAATGCTCTCTTAGCCCACCATCTCTGCCCACATAAGGAAGCTGGTAAGTAGCTACTTGGAACTAGTGGGAACTAAGAAACTCAGAGGTCTGGTTCCTTATCTCAAGAAAGCTTTAATCAAGGACAACAAGGACAGCTCCGCCCACACAAGCTGTTTACAGATTCCAAAAGCAGTCTATAGCAGCTCAACAACGAGTCTTAACTAAAAATCCACAAGGATTTTATCACTAAAATTGATGAACTGTCAAGAGGCAAATTTCTGGCAACAGTCTTTTAAAAATCCAGTTAGCATAGTCCAGTGCTTCCCAATCTTTTCCAAGTCTCAGCACACACAGGAAATGAGAATATTTACGGGGCACACTGCTTCAAACAGAGGATGCTTGCTGACAGATGACGGATCCAGGGCTCATCCTCTTGCAGCCCCAGGCCTGGTGGGCTGCAGGCATGAATGCTACGTGTCACAGTCTTGGACCCTCCTGATGGCACATCTATCAGGAGCGTCCTGCACAGGGAGAGTATTTGTTTTAAAAGCTTCCATCAAATATTACTACATTCAGGCCAGGCACGGTGACTCACACCTGTAATCCCAGCACTCTGGGAGGCCAAGGTGGGTGGATCACCTGATGTCAGGAGTTTGAGACCAGCCTGGCCAACATGGTGAAACCCCCTCTCTACTAAAAATACAAAAAACCAGTTGGGTGTGGTGGCAGGTGCCTGAAATCCCAGCTACTCGGGAGGCTAAGGCAGGAGAATAGCTTGAACCCAGGAGGCAGGAGGTTGCAGTAAGTCAAGATCACGCCACTGCACTTCAGCCTGGGCAACAGAGTGAGATTCTGTTGCCACCCGCCCCCCACCAAAAAACAGTATTATTACATACATTTAACAAATATTTATTAAGTACCTAACAGGTTCCAAGCACTATGTTAAGTTCTGTCATCTTCCGCTACAGACTGGAGATAGCCTGCAGACTAGAGGAGGAGACAGACAAACGAGCAATTCCAATACAATGTAAATTGTGCTGTGTAAGGGGAGTATCGGGATTTTTATGGAATCCCATGCCTGGGGAAAGGGGATTTGTCAATGATTATGTCTCAGAAATGTTCCCTAAACAGAAGAGTAAAGAGTACTTCAGGTACAGGAAACAATAGGCGCAAAGACCTAAATACAAGAAATTATATCAAAGGTTGGGCATGCTAGCTCACACCTGTAATCCCAGCATTTGGGGAGGCTGAGGTGGGCAGATCACTAGGTCAAGAGGTTGAGACCATCCTGGCCAACATGGTGAAGCCCCGTCTCTACTAAAAATACAAAAATTAGATGGGCATGGTGGCACACGCCTGTAGTCCCAGCTACTCAGGAGGCTGAGGCAGGAGAACTGCTTGAACCCAGGAGGGGAGGTTGCAGTGAGCTGAGATCACAACATTGCACTCCAGCCTGGTGACAGAGCAAGACTCCGTCTAAAAAAAAAAAAAAAAAAAAAAGGCAGCAAAACAGGCTCTGTACCATACAAATAGAACAATAGGAGGGAGTTAGTTTTGTGGTTTTAATACATGTATTTTTTGATTAATAGGAATAGGGCCTATAAGAAAGTCATTTCACCAAGGTTAGGAAAGTATGTGCCTTCCTACACAATAACTGATTAAACGTACGCTATGAGAAAAGTAAATTAAGAAAATTCTTGAAGATAAATTTGTAAATATTGACAATACTATTGATTAGCAAGCAAGTAAAATCAGCTCATACAAATTAAGTGTATTCCTGAAGTTAAAGACAATTTTTACTGTGATGGCAGATATTTGCTACTGAAAAAGAACAAAACATTACCTATTTTTAAGAGTAAAGATTATTTAAACCCTCTATGATATTTCCAACATTTAAAGTAATGGGAAAGCAAAAGAACTCCCAGATGGGCGCAGTGGCTCACGCCTGTAATCCCAGCACTTTGGGAGGCCGAGGCAGGCAGATCATGAGATAAGGAGATCGAGACCATCCTGGCTAACACGGTGAAACCCCCTTTCTACTAAAAATACAAAAAATTAGCCGGGCATGGTGGTGGGTGCCTGTAGTCCCAGCTACTCGGGAGACTGAGGCAGGAGAATGGCGTGAACCTAGGAGATGGAGCTGGCAGTGAGCCAAGACTGCACCACGGCACTCCAGCCTGGGCAACACAGCAAGACTCCATCTCAAAAACAAAAAACAAACAAACAAACAAATAAACAAAAAACTCCCAGACACCTAATACATGTTTCATGTTCTTTTGAGAAAGCTTAATTAGGCTGGGCATGGGGGCTCATGCCTATGATTCCAGCGCTTTGGGAGGCTGAGGCTGGTGGATCACCTGAGGTTAGGAGGTCGAGGCTATAGTGAGCCATGACTGTGCTACTGCACTCCAGCCCAGGTGACAGGGCGAGGCTCTGTCTTGAAAATAAAATAGGCCGGGAGCAGTGGCTCATGCCTGTAATCATGGCACTTTGGGAGGCCGAGGTGGGCAGATCACGAGGTCAGGAGTTCAAGACCAGGCTGACCAACATGATGAAACCCCGTCTCTACTAAAAATAATAATAAAAAAAAATTCAGCCTGGTGTGGTGGTGTGCGCCTGTAATCCCAGCTACTCGGGAGGCCGAGTCAAGAGAATCGCTTGAACCTGGGAGACAGAGGGTGCAGTGAGCTGAGACCATGTCACTGCACTCCAGGCCTGGGCTACAGCGCAAGACTCCATCCCAACCCCCACCCTCCCACCACCAAAAAAAGGAAACAGCTTAATTAGTCAGGCATGGTGGCTCATGCCTGTAATCCCAACACTCGGGGAGGTCAAGGGAGGAGGACTGCTTGAGCTCAGAAGTTCAAGACCAGCCTGGGCAACATGGTGAGAACCCTGTCTCTACAAAAAAATTTTTAAAAATTAGCCGTGTGTGGCAGTGCATGCCTGTAGTCTCAGCTACTCGGGAGGCTGAGGTGGGAGAATCGCCTGACCCCAGGAGGTCAAGGCTATAGTGAGCCATGATTGCACCACTGCACTCCAGCCCGGGTGACAGGGTGTGGCCCTGTCTTAAAACAAAATAGGCTGGGCGCAGTGGCTCATGCCTGTAATCCCAGCACTTTGGGAGACCAAGGCGGGTGGATCACGAGCTCAGGAGTTCGAGACCAGCCTGACCAACATGGTGAAACCCTGTCTCTACTAAAAATACAAAAAAAAAAAAAAAAAAAACCAAAATTAGCCTGGTGTGGTAGTGTGTGCCTGTAACCCCAGATATTCAGGAGGCTGAGGCAAGAGAATCACTTGAACCTGGGAGGCGGAGGTTGCAGTGAGCCGAGATCGTACCACTGCACTCCAGCCTAGGTGACAGAGTGAGACTCTGTCTCAAAAAAACAAAAACAAAAACAAAAAAACGAGGTCAGGAGATCAAGACCATCCTGGCTAACACGGTGAAACCCCGTCTCTACTAAAAATACAAAAAATTAGCCTGGCGTGGTGGCAGGCGCCTGTAGTCCTAGCTACTCAGGAGGCTGAGGCAGGAGAATGGTGTGAACCCGGGAGGCGGAGCTTACAGTGAGCCGAGAAGGCGCCAATGCACTCCAGCCTGGGCGACAGAGCGAGACTCCATTTCAAAAATAAATAAATAAATAAAAACTAAAATAAAAACAAAACAAATAAATAGCTTACTTAGCTTAGAAATAAGGCCAAATATATCTATATTCTTTTCTCTCTCTTACATAGAAATAAACAGAGCAACTGTCATAACAGAAATAAGCATAACTGGTATTTACCTCTCTGCCTGTAAGGATATGTCTTGCCAATTTTACTTTTGCAAAATTCCCCTTGCCGATTGTTTTCAACAGTCTGTAGTTTCCGATGTGAGGTTGTTCGTCTGCACAGGAAGCTATAGAGTTTCTACACCGAGCTCCTGAACGGCTGGTACGAGAGGTAACTTCTTGACGCCCATCTCCATGTGACGTGTGCTGCAATACAGCATACACAAAGATAAGGAAACGAGAGAACACAGAGTGCTTGCCAAGTTCTAAGAGCTTCTAGTTGAAGAAACAACATTTCTACTTTAAGTATCTAGCACTTCAAAGGAATTTAACCACATAATATAAATTTGAGGAAAATGAGAATTCTGAGACAAAAAATACCAAGTGTTGAAGTTCAATTGGGTGTTCAGGAATAAATTAGATATTTTGCATATGTGGCTGCCATATATAATAGGAGTAAAAGGGCTGCCTTCCGGTTATACAGTGTTTAACTTTTCCATATGCTAGTAAGTGCACCTGCACACCTGCGCCTCACTACAGCCCGTGCAGCAGGGGAAAAGCTAATGTCACCATTCACCAGATAAGGGTACAGCTACATAACTGTTCAGGGGGAAATCTATAGAGAATCTGAATTCCCAATTTCCTTCTACACTACACTGCTAACAGTAATTCAAAACAATGTGCTTTACAGAAATAGCTAGATTGTGTGGCCCTTAATAGATGGCCATTGTTGAATAGATGAATAAAGTACTCAATATGTCTCTACCCTATGAAATATTCAGGCCCGAGAATTACACTTCTGTGTACACGCTGTGTACACAGCTTTATGCGCAGGCATCCTGCTACTACTGCTCCCTTGGCCCCCACACACAAAGGATGAGATGTCCCAATCCCTTCCCCATTGTGGCTGTTAACTCCTGCCCAAGGTAGGCTTCTCATTCCACATGCACTCACAGCCACTTTCTACCCCCTTTATATGTTTCTCTTTTCCAACTTTTTATCCAGGAAAATGCCCTGTCTTTCTCTATGTACCTATAAATCAAAACAAGCCTGATTTAACTAATAAACTGCTCTGTAATATACTCAAGTCAAAGAAAATGAAACTCAGTGTTTTAAAGTGAAAGTAAGCTTTAAAACTTCTGCCATCTACCTCTGAATTTCTCAAAAGATGTCCTTTTCAGAATCTCCACACTAATCTCCATCTACTTCTTCACTATTTCTCTAATACTTTCACATTCACATACCAGGTTTGGGGATAGGCTCTTGTCTATTTTACTCAATTATCACATAATATGGCATCTCAAACAACAATTTCTATGTTTTTACTGCAAATGTCTATTTTAGATAAAACAGGCTTTTTATGACCTCACTACAAATCTAGGCAACTTGTAAACATTGTTCCTATAACAAAAATGATTCTAATTTCCATATTAGAACTTGGGGAAAATAGTCCATTTATAAATATGGAGTTGATAAAAGAAAAGACTAAAACGATAATAAAGCTTTGACACTAAGGCTTTAATACAAAAACAGGTAGATTTTGTTGTGCACAAGATGCATGCTATTGTAACTGCAGTCTAGTTTTTTTTTTTTTTGAGACGCAGTCTCACTCTGTCGCCCAGACTAGAGTGCAGTGGCGCGATCTCGGCTCACTGCAAGCTCCGCCTCCCAGGTTCACGCCATTCTCCTGCCTCAGCCTCCAGAGTAGCTGGTACTACAGGTGCACACCACCATACCCGGCTAATTTTTGTATTTTTAGCAGAGACAGGGTTTCACTATGTTGGCTAGGCTGGTATTGAACTCCTGACTTTAAGTGATATACCCACCTTGGCCTCCCAAAGTGCTGGGATTACAGGCATGAGTCACAGTGCTCGACCAGGAAAATCTTAAGATTCATAGGCATCCAACGTTCCTATCTTTGCTTACTCACCAACATGCTTGTAATAAAATACTAACTCCTCAGCACTTCATCCACTAGCAATGTAACCTTCACAAGGACAGACTTTTTGTGTTTTGTTCATTATCAGATATTACGCAAACCTGAAACAGTGCCTAACACATGGTAGATATGCAATACATTTTTGCTGAATGTTAAACACATGGTAGATATGCAATACATTTTTGCTGAATGTTAAACACATGGTAGATATGCAATACATTTTTGCTGAATGTTAAACGAATTCAAGGCCCGCTCATCTCTTCTTCCTCTCCCACTACATCATCCAGTATACCCTAGCTTTGACTCAGTCAGTGTTGTTCCCTCCATTTGAATGTCCTTTCTTCTCTTCATATCTAAGGAAAACCTACTCATTCTATTGTGTTTGTATCATCTGTCACCATCTTCATGAAGCCTTCTATGACTCTCCCTGCATCTCATCAGAGCTTCTTACTTCTCCTTACTGGGATCCCAATGTACTTCGCTTGTATCTCACTCTATTATGCTACTTTTTTTTGTAGACAATACTATTATTCACCACACTGGCTTTTTTACATCTGCGTTCCTGGAGGACTGCACTCCCTTCCCTTGAGGTTAGGCATAGACAGCCATGTGACTAAGTTGAACACCTCCTGTGAGTGAAAATGAATGCCATTCCCATGCTGAAGCATTTAGTCACCTGTGCTTAACTCTCCAGCCCTATGTTTTGCTCTCTTGACCCTAAGCATTGCCCTAAAATGGATGGCCACAAGACCAAACTGGCCTGCACGTGGAGATCAGTTTCCATGGAGCCAATGAGCCCTCAAGCAGACTTGGTGTGAGCAAAAGTTTTTTATTGTGTTAAATCATGAGGATTTTGGTGGCATGTGTTACCACAGCATAACCCAGCCTAACCTAAAACACGCTCATGCACATCAACAGTCATAACAGAAAGCAGAAAGAAACTTGTATTTCCTCACACAACAGACTGACAGATCTGATGCTTGTTAGGGTTAAACTTAATATATTTAATTCAATGTTTCCTGACAAAGTTCTTAAATTAAAAAATTTAAGAGTTAACTTTTAAAACGTTCCCTCAAAACAGAAGCAAATTAAATTGTCTTTTGCTTCCATTTGGCCTTCATTGTATTTTCCCAAGAATCCATCACTGACCCTAAGAAAAAGTTCCCTATTCCTATACCACAGCACTCAATACCAACTTTAAACATTTAAACAAATAATTCTGAATTCTTGTACTGTTAATTATTTCATACACGTATTTTTTTCTTCCTAAGGAGCCAAGAAACAACTTGCATACACACACACACACACACACACACACACACAAATGTTATATAATTTTTTGATAACCACTTGATTTTTTTTTTTTTTTTTTTTTTGTTGAGATGGAGTCTCGCTCTGTCACCCAGGCTGGAGTGCAGTGGCCGGATCTCAGCTCACTGCAAGCTCCGCCTCCCGGGTTTACGCCATTCTCCTGCCTCAGCCTCCCGAGTAGCTGGGACTACAGGCGCCTGCCACTTCGCCCGGCTAGTTTTTTGTATTTTTTAGTAGAGACGGGGTTTCACTGTGTTAGCCAGGATGGTCTCGATCTCCTGACCTCGTGATCCGCCCGTCTCAGCCTCCCAAAGTGCTGGGATTACAGGCTTGAGCCACCGTGCCCGGCCTTTTTTTTTTTTTTTTTTAGACAGGGTCTCGTTCTGTTGCCCAGGCTGGAGGGCAGTAGTGTGATCGATCATACCTCACTGCAGCCTCGAACTCCTGGACTCAAGGGGTCATCCCACCTCAGCCTCCCTAGTAGCTGGGACTACAGGTGCAGCACCACACACGGCTGATGTTTTAATTTTTTGTAGAGATAGGATCTCATTATGTTGCCCAGGCGGGTCTCAAACTCTGGCCTCAAGCAATCCTCCTGCCTTGGTCTCCCAAAGTGCTGATATTACAGGTGTAAGCCACCATGCCTGGGCTACTTTATAATATTTCATGGCAGACTATGCACATAATGGGTACTCAAAAGCTGCTGAGTTTTATTCTTATGGATTAAATGAGTCCTGATTCTTCTCCCTCCTGTGGAACTGAGCTGGTACCACTTCATCCGCCATGAAAACTAGAATATGTACACTGCTACTGAAAATAATGCAGAATACAGCCAAAGACATGAGATTTCCTTCTTCAAGAAGTTGAACCTGGGTTTAGGGAGACCACATGGCCAAATACTTGTTTTCCCAAACTTCTCTGCAGCTAGAGATAGTCATCTGGCTTAGTTCTGGCCAGTTCTCATTAGTTAAAGTCTACTAGGTGGCAATGTAATAGGGGCTAGGGGTTGGCAACGCCTTTGTTTATCATAAAAGGGGAGGCCAGGCACTATGGCTCACACCTGTAATCCCAGCACTTTGAGAAGCCAAGGCTGGCAGATCACCTGAGGTCAGGAGTTCAAGACCAGCATGGCCAACATGGTGAAACGCTGTCTCTACTAAAAGTACAAAAATTAGCCAGGTGTGGTGGCACATGCCTGTAATCCCAGCTACTCGGAGGCTGAGGCATGAGAATCGCTTGAACAAGGGAGGCGAGGGTTGCAGTGAGCTGAGATCCCGCCACTGCACTCTAGCCTGAGCAACAGAAATAAAAAAAGGAGGGTGGGGAGGGTGGGGACAGAGTTGCCAGTACAGTTCCTTCCTCCTTCCCTGAATGCAACCATGTAGCTGTAGCTGTAAAATGTTATCCTGTAGCTACAGGGTCTCAAACATGAGAGAAAAGACAAACTATTTAAAAAAACCACCAACTCCAATATTACTGAACTGCTGATCCAAAGCTAGACGCTGCATACCTCCAGATTTCTTTTTAGAGAAAAACAAACCCCTATTTGTTTAGGGCACTGTGTTAGTTAGGTCTTTGTGACGATCAGCCAAAGCACTACTAACATAGGGGCCACATCAATGCAAAGCAATAAGAAAAATGGGAATGTGTTCCATTTTGTTTTACATGTTAGTTCTTAATTTTGCCCACATAAAAAAGAACCATGGATTGTAAATCACTGTATAATCAGAAAACAAATTAAAACATAAAAGACACATTTAAAAAATCTTTTTAAAAAAATCCTTGCCGGCAGGAAGTCCGTAAAAATTATTTTAACATCAATATGGTTTCACAATAGAAATTTGGCCCTTGTATCTACCAGGCAGAGAACCAACCTGAAACTTGAGAGGCCTACTTAAGTACCTCCCACGAGAAGAAATCAGGTTTACAAGTTTAAAACAGCAACAACTTTATACTATGTTTCAAATCTTCCTGAACAGAACTTGGCCCCTTCTGTAAAACACAAGTGTGCCCTTACATTCTTTCTATTTCTTAAACAACAAGCCACCTCCTTAACACATAGGCAGGGTTTCCAAATGTTAAAAAACAAAAACAAAAACAAACTACAAAGCCAAATTATGACAATAAATGGCTGTCCTCCAAGTATTTTGTACTTTAGAGATATTCACAAAGTCACGTTTCACTTTTGAAAGTAGCTAGGCAATTATTTCATTCAATGTAGAAAAAGGATTTGATAAGATTGAACAATTTATAATATAAAAACTCTTGGCCAGGCAAGGTCACTAATGTCTGTAATCCCAGCAACTTCAGAGGCTGAGGCAAGAGGCTTGCTTAACCCCAGGAGTTTGAGACCCGTCTGGGCAAACATAGCAAGACCCTGTCTCTACCAGAAAGCCCCCACAAAGCTCCTATAGCAAACTAGGATTAGAATGGGATGCCTGTCCCTGATTTGATAAAAATCATCAACCCCCCCAAAAAAAACAAGAATGCGCCCAAAGCCAAGGAATGTATAAACAGATTCTAAAAATCATAGAGAAATACAAGTTAAAACCACAATGTAGTAAAACATTAGGCCTGTTAAATAGGGAAAAATTAGAAAGCTCTGAAATGTTGGCAGAGAAACGGGAATACAAAAACTGTGGTGCACTACTGATGGAAGCAGCCATCTAGAAGAACAATCTGACATTTCCTGTGACCCAGCAAGTCCATTCCAAGCTATACATCCCAAAGAAACTCTTACATTGCTCCATAAGGGGACATGCATGAAGATGTTGAAGCATTTTTTTTGTGGTGACAGAGTTGGAGAAAATTAACATGTGCACCTCTGGCAAGCAGACTGGTAAAATGTTGTAGATGCATACATCTCACTGCTATTCAGCAGTTAGATGCAATATATTAAGGGCACAGATGAGACATATGCAATATTTACCTAAAGTAACAAACATACCAAAATAAACTATGTAAGAACACATACACATACTAAACACATTAAAACAGTAACATGGGATGGAGGGTAAGAGAAATGACATATGGGGATTAACAGGAATAGATAAAACAAGAAGATAGTCTCACATGGACCAAAGATAATGTGACTCTTCACAGCTCAATTTACGAGAAAGCATCTAAGAATATGAATAGGAAGGGGGAACTGTTATTGTCCCATAAATACAGTAAAATCTGTTTCACTTTTGAATAAAATAATTGTTACTGGTGTAGTAGGTGAACTAATGTAATATGGTGAAAAATAATTTACTTTTCTAATCCTTAGAATAAAAAACTTGTAAGGCACAAGTTGTAGCTAAAAAAATGTTGAATTCAGGCCGGGTGTGGTGGCTCACGCCTGTAATCCCAGCACTTTAGGAGGCCAAGGCAGGCGGATCACAAGGCGAGGAGTTCAAGATCAGCCTGGCCAATATGGTGAAACCCCATCTCTACTAAAAATACAAAAATTAGCCAGGCGTGGTGGCGGGCGCCTGTAGACCCAGCTACTCAGAAGGCTGAGGCAGGAGAATCGCTTGAACCTGGGAGGTGGAGGTTGCGGTGAGCCGAGATCGGGTCACTGCACTCCAATCTGGGCGACAGAGTGAGACTCCGTCTCAAAAAAAAAAAAAAGAAAAGAAAAGTTGATTCAGTAACTTTCAGCTAGTCAACTATATGGTAGGCATTATCAGGGAATAAAAGAAATAGAAAACTGTGGTGTCAAACCTTCAAGGCACTCACAATACACATGGGGCGCTAACAGGGGAACAGTAACTGAAACAAGGGGCAATTCCTGCCCCATGAGAAAATCAGAGTGAATACTCCAATGCTGTCCAATAAGTGTATAATGTGACATACATATGTAATTTTCAATTTTCTAGTAGCTCCATTGAAAAATGTAAAAAGAAACATATTTAATATGTTAAATTAATTTAAATACCATTTTATTTAATTCAATATATCCCCCAATATTTCAATGCATAATATAAAAAGGCTTTATATCCTATTTTTGAAATACTGTCTTTGAAGTCTGGTTTATCTTTCACACTTACGGAACGCCTTAATTCAGACCAACCATGTTTCAAGTGCTTGGTAGCCCTGCGTGTGGCTAGTTGCTACTGTGCTGGATACTGCAGCTCTAGGCACCCAAAGGACATGATCACATTTGGGTGAGAAAAAGGAAAAAAGGTACCCCAAGATGTGAAGGGATGGAGTCTTCAAAGGGCAAGTAGAAGAATTCTTATGACAGATGAAGGTCATCTCAGGCCAGGCACCACCCAAGAAGAGGTAAGAAAGCTTGGGGGAAAGGGGGAAACGCTACTCTACTACAATAACCCACCATTAGCCAAATTTACTGCCAAGTTTTCAAGAAGTCTATCAATCTTAGTTTGTTATTTATAATAACAAGTACTAGCTAAATTTTAAAGACACGTATTGACATATGTAAATACCTAATCCATGTCTGGTTATAAATCATGGCTGCATTTACCTCCCCTCCCTCTCCAAACTCCATTAAAATGAAAGTAAAGGAAAAAAATATAAGGCATAAGGAAAAAAGCCACAAGACAAAGAAAACAGAAGTGATGACAGATATACTTTCGGAAACTAAAAAAAGAAGGAAAATGACTTAACACATATAAGAAAGATTAATCCTAAGCCAGCTATAGAGATACTGGAAAATCCTGATTTGTATTATAGAACCCTTAAAAGGTTCAGGAACTGGTGGTACCAAGAACCTCTAGAAGTGTGAGTGAAGTAAGCCTGAAACAAGAAGATCTGTCAGTCTGTTAAATAACAGACCCCCTGGGTCTCCTACTCTGGCAAAAAACCAGAGGTTCTTTAGAAAGGGCAAAATGGAAAGTCTCTGGGCTTGGGAACACAGGGCACAACTGAGGGGAGGGACATTGAAAACAAGTAGAGAAAGCAGAAAGCCACAGACCTTTCTTTCTGCCCTCTCCCCTGACTCAGCTCCTGGGAACATGGGCATTCTGTGCTTGCCCAGGCCAATTGATAAGACAAAATATACTGGTATCAAGAGCTCCACAAAGAAGTAACAGTGTGCCCCACTGTTGTATTCAAGATCCATCCAAATGCACAAAACTTCCAATCAGCCTTAAATAAACGCAGAAAAATAAGCAAGACTCAAAATAACATTATCTCTCTCCAAATCAGAGTGTCAGATGCTATATAAGACAAAAAACAAAATTCTGAGGAAAAAGGATATTCAGTCTAGAATTCTATATGCAGCCAAAATAGCAATCAAGTATGAGAACAGAATAAAGATGTTTGCAGATATGAAAGGATTTTAAAAATTTACCTCCCAGCAACTTTCTCAGAAAATCACTGGAGGAACTGCTGCAATGAAACCTGGGAGTGAACCAAAGGGAAGAAAATAGGATCCAACAGGAAAGGCAAAGGGAATCCCTAGGATACGAGTGAAGGGAGATCTCAGGATGACAACTATGCAGCAGAACAGACAGCTAGAACACAAGGCCAGCCTGACAGAGATGAAAGTGACAGAATGCCTGATGAATCTGACCACAGAGGAGACTGAGAAAGCGAAAAGTCATAAAAATCCAAGCAAACAAAAACACCAAGAAAAAACTTGAGATGATGTTATTCTCTGATTAAAAAAAAACAAAAAACAGGCCGGGCGCGGTGGCTCAAGCCTGTAATCCCAGCACTTTGGGAGGCCGAGACGGGTGGATCACGAGGTCAGGAGATCGACACCACCCTGGCTAACACGGTGAAACCCCGTCTCTACTAAAAAATACAAAAAACTAGCCGGGCGAGGTGGCGGGCGCCTGTGGTCCCAGCTACTCGGGAGGCTGAGGCGGGAGAATGGCGTGAACCCAGGAGGCGGAGCTTGCAGTGAGCTGAGATCCGGCCACTGCACTCCAGCCTGGGCGACAGAGCGAGACTCCGTCTCAAAAAAAAAAAAAAAAAAAAACATGAGGCATAGGCAAGTGAATTTATTTGTCCACAGTTACTTAAATCTCAAGACCAGTTTCAAATTCCAGTCTAAAAATAAAACTCTAAATTCTACCTTCTCCTTGTATATGTTATTCCTTCTTTTTTGCTCCATATCTTATGAGGTCCATTCTACCTCTTTAGAATCTTTATCTCAATCAGTCTTAGGCTCTCATTTTTGTCTTCCACTTTCAAGCCCAGACTCTTTCCACCACACATCCCTTCAGGAAAGTAGTGTAAGATTATGGCCAGGCTCTGTGGCTCATGCCTACAATCCTAGCACTTTGGGAGGCTGAGGCGGGTGGTCACTTGAGGTCAGGAGTTATAGAACTGACTGGCCATGCTGAAACCCCATCTCTACTAAAAATACAAAAATTAGCCGGGCGTGGTGGCGGGTGCCTGTAATCCCAGCTACTCGGGTGGCTGATGCAGAAGAACTGCTGGAACCCAGGAGACGAAGGTTGCGGTAAGCCAAGATCATGCCATTGCACTCCAGCCTGGGCAACAGAGCAAGACTTCATCATAAAAAAAAAGAAAAAAGACTAGGGTTATGTAAAATTCTAGAAACAAAACCTGTGAATTCAACTTCTCTGATTTCATATTAAATTCTATCAATACAGATTTTTGTGTGAAATGTCCATACACAAACCCCACAATATTTAGGTCCAACCAAAAGCAACTGCTTATCAACAAGAAATACAGAAAAAACACCTGCTTTGTTTGAGCTTCGACACTGAACTCCAAGGTCCCACATAACCCACAGAAACAATGTCTTATCTAGTGTACACAGAAGTACACAAGACTAACCACAGTTTAGCAGCTTGAATGGCTAGAGTGCAGTGCTAGCGAACTCTAGGCTGAAGATAAAGTTGGACGCCCCCCCATCTCCAAAAAAAGGCCTTTTCTTTCAAAGCCAACTTCTGCCCTTCCAATTGCTCTGTACAAGCAGGTGCAGATGGGTCAGTACAAATTCCTTAATTACTTTTGCAGACCAACTCCAAGCACAACCTTTAACTTCTGTGTGAGACAGGACATTAAAGCTTCCCAGGTAAGAGATTTATTTTCTCCTTCAGGTTTAATTTGAAATTTTAAAATGGAAATGAGACAAATGAATTTTCTGCTTCAGTACTCCCAGTGGTGATCAGAGAGTGCTGCATTCCCTCACCCCTTTTTCTTTTTTAACCAAAGCCACAAGTCATGGAACATTCCCTGACTCTCACTAGGAATTTGTTCCAGCCCAGGAACAAATTCCAGGCATAAAATCTGGCTATATCTTAGAATAATAAAATGCAGGCCGAGCGCAGTGGCCCAAGCCTGTAATCCCAGCACTTCGGAAGGCCAAGGCAGGTGAATCACCCAAGGTGAGGAGTTCGAGACCAGCCTGGTCAACATGGTGAAACCCCATCTCTACTAAAAATACAAAAAATTAGCTGGGCATAGTGGTGCGTGTCTATAATCCCAGCTACTCAGGCTGGGTGGCGGAGGTTGCAGTGAGCGGAGGTCACAAGATTGCACTCCAGCCTGGGCAACAAGAGCGAAACTCTGTCTCAAAAAAAAAAAAAAAAAAAAAAAGGTAATAAAATGCAGAACAATCCTCTTTGAAATCAAATAGTTACTATTAATTTTTATTAGGTATAAGCCTCTATGTAATTACAATGTAAATCATACACCATGTAAGTCTAAGAAAGTTACAATGTATATATCATAAGCTACATAACTGAAATGACCAAAGTTCTACTTACTGCAAATTTCAACCTTTACCTAATTTACATATATAAGATAAGGATGCTCAAATTAAGTCTATAAGATCTTTCCCTAAAAACTCTGACTAAATATTTTCATGAATTCTTCAGAGATCAACTTTTTTTTCTCTTTCTTGTTTTAAGACACAGAGTTTTACCATGTTGTACCAGGTGGACAAGTGCTGTCCAGGTGGACTGGCCTCAAGTGATCCGCTGGCCTCAGCCTCCTGAGTCCTGAAATTACAGGTCACCTTTTTTCTGATAAGGCCCAAACAGCTTGATTCAACAGGTTATGCTTAGAAGTTAAAAAGCTGATTAAGCCGGGGGCACGGTGGCTCACGCCTGTAATCCCAGCACTTTGGGAGGCTGAGGAGGGAGGATCATGAGGTCAGGAGTTCGAGATCAGCCTGCCAATATGGTGAAACCCCGTCTCTACTAAAAATACAAAAAAATTAGCCAGGCGTGATAACAGGCACCTGTAATCCCAGCTACTCGGGAGGCTGAGGCAGGAGAACTGCTTGAACCCGGGAGGTGGAGGTTGCAGTGAGCCGAGATCATGCCATTGCACTCCAGCCTGGGTAACAAGAGTGAAACTCCGTCTCAAAAAATAAAATTTAAAAATTAGCTGGGCGTGGTGGCGGCTGCCTATAATCCTAGCTACTCAGGAGGCTGAGGCAGGAGAATCGCTTGAACCCAGGAGGCAGAGGTTGCAGCGAGCCGAGATCGTGCCACTACACACCAGCTCAGGCGACAGTGCGAGACTTCGCCTCAGGGGAAAAAAAAAGCTGATTAAATAAAACCATATTACATATTTTAAATGAGATACTCTATACTGATATACAGTTAAGTGATCATCAAATGGCAACTATTGCTGTTTTCCACAACCACACTTTTTAATAAACAGCCAGTTTTTTTTAAACTCATGGAACCTGAAAACTCAATTAAATGGTCTGGAAATCTCCCTTTGATAGTCACAGTACAATCTCAAAGGAGTATAGTTTAGTCAGCAAGACTTCACTGAACAGTAAGGCAGTGATTTTTTTTTTTCTTAATAAATAAACATCAGAAATTCCTGCTATAGTGATTCTTAAGAGTGGTCCCTGGACCTGGAGCATCAACATCACCTGGCAACTTGTTAGAAATTCCAATTCTACGGGTAAAATCAAGGTCTAGGGGTAGGGCCCAGTGATCAGGGTTCTAAAGCCCCTTCAGGTGATTCTAATGTTTGCTTAAGTTTGAGCGTTACAGACTAGCTTCACAAAGCTCAGGCTGCTTTGTTCCGCAAGGAGCAGGAAATCCTAAAGAGCGGGAATGCTGTATGTCCCAGGTACATGGCTTCTACAGCACCTAGCACAGTATCATACACACGGTAGGCATTCATACTTGCTGAACAGGTTATTCAGTCTCACATAACCAATGGCTGACTAGACAACAGCATTACCAGTTTCACAGATGTCAGAAATTTGGGGGACTATTTGTGTTAACTAATAATAAGTACACGATGCACACATATCAGTAGCTGTTAAATAACTTCACTGGGAAAGCCCTGGGTCTCTGGTACTTCGGCCAATAATGTTACCAGGCTTACAAAGTGTCATATCCTTTGAAATTAAGGTGAAAAATATGTTTCTCATTTTGCCAGTATAGAAAAAGGATGTATCCATGGCTCCATAAAACTACAGAACATAAACTGAAATGCAAACTGCTTGGTTGCCTTTAAAAAGCATATTTTGACTGGGCACAGTGGCTCATGCCTGTAATCCTAGCACTTTGGGAGGTCAAGGCAGGCGGACCACCTGAGGTCAGGAGTTCAAGAACAGCTTGGCCAACATGGCAAAATCCCATCTCTACTAAAAATACAAAATAAAATAAAATAAATTAGCCAGGCATGGTGATGGGCGCCTGTAATCCCAGCTACTCAGGAGGCTGCGGCACGAGAATCACTTGAACCCAGGCGGCAGAGGTTGGCAGTGAGCCGAGATTGCACCATCGCACTCCAACCTGGGTGACAGAGCAAGACTCCATCCCAATTAAAAAAAAAAAAAGCATATTTGACTTATCAGCCAACTCTAATGTATGAATTCAAGCTGGATTCTAATTTGAACAGAGTTTAAAAATCAGAAATGTGAGAAAATTTAAACACTGCATATGTGATATTAAGAAAATATGATAAAGGTATTGCTTTTATGTTTCTTAAAACAGGCTTTATCTCTTTTAAAAGCTCTAGAGAGGAAATGATACTGCATTTGCTTCTTAATTTATAAATGAAATAAGACTGGCCACTGAGCTGCGCTGTGGAGTACATGGGGGCTAAGTACATACCAGGATTTCTCAACCCCGGCACTACTGACATTTTAGGCCGGATAATTCTTTCTTGTGGAAGGCTGTCCTATGTACTGTAAAATGTTTAGTAGCATTTCTGGTCAGTCAAACCTCTCTCTAGTTGTGATAACCAAAAATGTTTTTAGACATTGTCAAATGTCCACTAGAGGGCAAAATCACGCTGTGGTTGAGAAGCATTGATAAATAACATTCTATTTGTTTAAATTTTCCTATAATAAAACACTTTAAAAAATAGTTTTGACTGAGTGTGGTGGCTCATACCTGTAATTCCAGTGCTTTGGGAGGCTGGGACAGGAGGAATGCTTGAGCCCAGGAGTTAGAGACCACCTTGGACATATAGGGAGATCCTATTTCTACAAAAAAATTAAAAATTAGCCCTGCATGTGGTAGGGCACGCATGTAGTGCCAGCTACTCGGGAGGCTGAGTTGGAAGGATTGCTTGAGCCCAAGAGGTCAAGGCTACAGCAAGCTGTGATTGCTCCACTGCACTCCTGCCTGGGTGACAGAGCGAGATACTGTCTCAAAATAAAAATAAAATCTACAGCAACCTTGTCCAACCCACGGTCCAAGGGCTGCATGCAGCCCAGCACAGCTTTGAAAGTGACCCAACATAAATTCACAAACTTTGTTAAAACAGCAATTTTTTTTTTAAGCTTATCAGCTATCGTTAGTATTAGTGTATTTTATTTGTGGCCTAAGACATTCTTCTTCCAATGTGGCCCAGAGAAGCCAAAAGATTGGACACCTCTGATCTACAAGCTTAAAAAAAAAAAGTTTTAGAAATACTCTGTGTACAGGTACAACTACATCTCCTTGTGGAGCCTAAGCTAGAGATCTGGGGCCCAGTAGAGGCTTTGCTATTAAATATTTAATGGTCTCCTGTCATTGGTAGCAGCCTTTGTCACCTCGCAGAGTCTCAGCATCCTCACTGGATTAGATTGAGTAGTTCTTCTGAGCTATAACACAATGTGGCAACAGCGAACTTTTTTTTTTTTTTTGAGACGGAGTCTCGTTCTGTCGCCCAGGCTGGAGTGCAATGGCTGAATCTCAGCTCACTGCACTCTCCGTCTCCAGGGTTCAAGCAATCCTTCTGCCTCAGGCTCCCAAGTGCTGGGATTACAGGCGCCTGCCACTGCGCCCGGCTAATTTTTGTATTTTTAGTAGAGACAGGGTTTTGCCATCTTGGTCAGGCTGGTCTCGAACTCCTGACCTCAGGTGATCCACCTGCCTCGGCCTCCCAAAGTGCTGAGATTACAGGTGTGAGCCACCACACCTGGCCAACAGTAAACTTTTATATACCCATTCACTAAGGGTGGACATTAACATTTGGAAATCAAACAAAAATTAGTGTACAAGGATGAAGATAATATTTATGTTGCAAATTTTTTTTTTTTTTTGAGACAGAGTCTTACTCTGTCACCCAGGCTGCAGTGCAGTGGCATGATCTTGGCTCACTGCAACCTTCGCCTCTTGTGTTCAAGTGATTCTCCCGCCTCAGCCTCTTGAGTAGCTGGGATTACAGGCATGCACCACCGCACCCAGCTAACTTATTTTTTGAGACGGACTCTTGTTCTGTCGCCCAGGCTGGAATGCAGTGGCCCAATCTCGGCTTACTGCAAGCTCCGCCTCCCGGGTTCACACCATTCTCCTGCCTCGACCTCCCAAGTAACGGGGACTATAGGCGCCCACCACCACGCCCGGCTAACTTTTTGTATTTTTAGTAGAGACAGGGTTTCACCAAGTTAGCCAGGATGGTCTCAATCTCCTGACCTCATGATCTGCCCGCCTCAGCCTCCCAAAGTGCTGGGATTACAGGCGTGAGACACCGCGCCCAGTCTTTTTTTTTTTTTTTTGTAGAGATGGGGTTTCACCACGTTGGCCAGGCTGGCCTCCAACTCCTGGCCTCAAGCCATCTGCCCACCTTAGCCTCCTAAAGTGCTGGGATTACAGGCATGAGCCACCACACCCAGCCTGCCTTTTCTTAGTCTTGATCTAATATGTAACATTCTTATCATAGCTATATACAATTATTTAAAATTTAAATAAGATTCCTGGGATAAGCACAATAAAAAGTATTTTTACAAAATACTAAAACATACCTATTCTAGTCACAATAGCCAAAAATGTCCATCACTGGTGAGTGGATTAAAAAAATTGGTGGCACATCCAAACAAGGAAATACTAACACAGCAATAAAAAGGAATGAACTACTGATACACGTTGAAATAAATCTCAAAAGTACTACACTAAGTGAAAGAAGACACAAAAGATTATTTACTCTTGTGACTCCATTTACATAGCATCCTTGAAAAGGCAAAACCACAGGGATAGAAAGCAGATCAGTGGTTGCCCAGGGGTTGAGAAAGGGAGAAGGCACTGACTATAAAGGGCCATAAGGGAGCTTTCTGGTGATGGAAGTGTTCTACATCATGATTGTGATAGTGGTTACATAACTATACGCTTGTCAAAACTCACCAAACTGTATATTTAAAATGGATGAACATTACATCTCAACAAACCTAACTTTTTTAAGAAAAAAGCTTCTCAACAGAATGAGAGCTCCCATTCATTCTTGTACATTCACCACTCAATTGGCAGGAAGTCTAATACCCAGCAGTGCAGTAATGTAGGTAACAAAGTCTATACCTGAGTTGTAACACTGACACAAGGGCTCCACACTGTGAAAGCTACACAGTTCCTTCCAGAACATGCCAATACAAGAGTTAAAAATGTAACCGGGCATGGTAAATCAACGCAACAATGTGTAATAAACTTGATTTTAAAACAGTCAAAAATTCATTTTAAATACACTACATGGCCGGGCGTGGTGGCTCACGCCTGTGATACCAGCACTTTGGGAGGCCGAAGCGGGCGGATCACCTGAGGTCAGGAGATCGAGACCAGCATGACAAACATGGAGAAACCTCGTCTCTACTAAAAATACAAAATTAGCCGGGAGTGGTGGCGCATGCCTGTAATCCTAGCTACTCAGGAGGCTGAGGCAGGAGAATCACTTGAACCTGGGAGGTGGAGGTTGCAGTGAGCCGAGATCGTGCCACAGCACTCTGAGAGACAGAGCCAGACTCCATCTCAAAAAAGAAAGAAAGAAAGAAGACCCATTTGAAATCCTTCATTATCACAAATCTGCTATGACTGTTTTCGGCTTCAGTTTAGAAAGCATGGAGCTCCTACTCTGGTTCAACGTAAGGTTTTGCTTCTCTGAGTGAATATCAATGATCAAAACTAATCAGTTGGGCACACTGGCTCACGCCTGTAATATCAGCACTTTGAGGGGCCGAGGCGGGTGGATCACATGAGGCCAGGAGTTCTAGACCAGCCTGGCCAACATGGTGAAACCCTGTCTACTAAAAATACAAAAATGCAAGCCAGGCGTGGTGGTGCATGCCTGTAATCTCAGCTACTCGGGAGGCTGAGGCATGATAATCACTTCAGCCTGGGAGGCAAAGGCTGCAGTGAGCCAAGATCGCACCACCACACTCCAGCCTGGGAGACAGTCTCGGTCTGTCTCAAAAAAAAAACAAAAAAAGGTTTCTTTAAAAGGACCATAAGAAAATAGTTCCCTGACTCACCTAGTCTAAGAGTTTCTATTACTCGCTCTTTATATAATTTTCTAATCTCTCTCAGGTGGAGAAAGGTACACCACTGTTCTACTCACTAAGGGCTAAAGAGCATTAAATATTATACACTAATATGCTACAGGGATGTTTTAGGCTATGGTTTTACGTTTACAGATTAAATTATCAAATAGCTATCCAGCAAACAAGTGGCATTTTTGAAGATCAAAATTAAAACATTGACACCACTAGGCCATAACATCTCAGGACATTACTGAAAGCATGAAAACACTCAAAGCAAGGAAGCATTCCCTAAGAGAAGACATTTCGTGCCAGCAATTACCTCATAACACTTTTAATGAAAGGCCAGTGAAGTTTCTTTACAAGTTATTTACTAGACGTTTTACAGAATATAGGCAACAACTAGATTGAAACACTTTTGAAGCCAGTGTTAGAGGAGAGTTCAGAAAACGAAGAGTCAAACGTTTCTTCAATGGCATTTCTACTACAAGTTCTCATTCTCTAGCAATGCTGTTCCTGGCATTTTGTAGTTTCACATGCACAAAATCAAAGGTTCCTTTTATAAAATCATAGCCTGTGAGCGCTGAAACGGACCTAAGAGCTCATCTAAGTCAACCTCTTTTTAGGAAGGAGGACAGCGAAGCCCCAGCGGGTGTCCCTCAGCTAGGCAGTGAGTGGCAGAGCACAGCTTCACTATACATCTGCTTTTTAAAATGTTTAACTCCTTCAAAAAAGATTTGTATGAAAAGGAAACTATGCCTTAATAAAGGCTGCGCGCTAGTGTTTTGGAATTCCTAAGGGGACCGCAAAGATCCCTCAGTAGACACTTAGTGACTGTGATTAAATTTAGTTCCATCTTAAAAGAACGAGACAGCCCACTTGACTCAATCGATTACTCTTAATCAGCACCAGTACATATGGTATTAATGTGATAGTCTCTCAAGAAATGCCTGACCAAGTTAAAAGCAGAGTTCAGTTAAAATAAGCACTGACCACTGCAGTGATCTGACACGCACACTTGCACAATCCATTGAGCGGCAACCCGGCCTCTCAAAGCACCGATTCGTAACGATGCAACTTATGGGCTTTACTAATCGACTAGACTGCAGGCATAATCGATATACTTCGTAGACCCGCCCGCGAACAGCGGGACAGGGCGGACTTCTGGAGGAAACGGTCCGACCTGGCTGCCTCTTGGGTGACTACGGCCTGCCCTCTATTTCCAGAGCGTTCGGGCTGGGGGGGAACACCCGACTGCAAGGCACTGCCCGAGGAGCACGAAGGCCACCCCGAAGGTCCGCCAACTACAACGCCCAGGTTACTTACGTTTTCAGTGTCTCGTTCATTCACCGTTGGCAATGGGGTCCTAGTGGACATTTTACTGCACTTTAATTCTGCACAATGCGAGGGCGAAAACAAAACAGCACAGCCCTAGGAGGCCGGCGACCAGCGTCCTCGAGTCCACGGCAGTTTCGAAGCGGCGCCGTGGGGAGGGCGGCTCCCTTCCCTCTACGGCCGTCTAGATCCCGGGCCTGGCCCGGGCCGTCCCCCGGCGGGTCCCGGGGCTCATTCTCTCCCTGCCCCGGCGGCCGAGGCGAGGAGCCCGGGAGGGCGGCAGTGGCGGAGCCGAGCCTGCGGCGAGCTGCCGGCTTCGGCCCGCCGGCGTCCCCTCGCCTCAGGGCGCCCCGCGATCCCGGGTCCCCTCGCCTCCTTCTCCACTCCCGCCCGTCGCGCCGCGAATTTCAGCTCCCGGGCCTCCACACAGCGCCGCCGGCGGCGTCTGAAAAAGAGGAGGCGGAGGAGGATGTGAAGGAACTGGAGCGCAAGACAGGCCGCCGCGGGCTGTGGGCGCTGACCATGGAGCGGGCTGCGGAGGAGGCGCCTGCGCCCGGCTGCTTCTCCCTCTCTAGCGAGCTTGCTGCCTCAGCCTCCGCCCTGCTGGCCGCCGCTGCTGCCGCCGCACCCCGGCACCCCGGAGCCTCACGGACCCAAGATGGCCGCCCCTCGGCTTCCTCTGCTGCCTCCGGCTGCCGGAAGTGACGACAGGCCGCCTCCCGGAGTCCCGCCAATCAGCGTGGCCTGAGAAAGCCGGCCCGGCTGTTGTTGCTAGGGGCGACTTGGTCCAGACCCCGCCGCGGGGGCAGTGAAGAGGGCGGGGAAGCGCTGGCCGGTCTCCACTGACTACCGCGGGCGGCGGGTTCCTCCTGTACGGAGCGCTCCGGCAACCCCGAAAGAGCCGAGAAACGGCCCTGGACGACAGCCAGAGCCCTCCCGCTGAGTTGGCATTTACAGACTACAGGCCTGGGTTGGCTGGATTACAGATCGAGAGCCTACTGTGCACAAAACTTGCGGTTGCATCCTTGGGACTGCGCTGCACCGACTGGAGCCCCAGCATTAATGACAGGGCCGGGGCTACGGGAAGGTGCCGGGCTCTTGCATCCTTAACTGTGACCCGGGCGTCAGGCTCTCGCCCACAAACCTTCCCGTCTCCGGATCTGAACAGCTGCGGGCTGGGCGCGGACTCCGAGGGCAGCAGGAGCCTCTTGCCCTCAAGGAGCTGGTGGTCAGGCGGGTGACAGACCTGGACCCAGCTAAATGCCATCCGGATGGAAGAGTGCAATAACGAGGGTGGCACAAAGGGGATGGAGTCGGGGGCGAAATGAATCTGTAGAGGCCCCCAGGGACCAGTTCCTAAATGCCTGTAGGGAATTTATAAGCAGACTTTTCTTACAGTCAGTGCGTCGCTGCTGGAAGGCTGGAAGCATCTTTGGGTGCCAGCCTCGGGCCAGACTCGGTAGACGCCTGCAGGCGGGAACCCTGGAAATGCTACCTGACCTAGAAACCTTCCTTGCCCGTTCACCTCTTCACGTGTTCGGTGCCTCTACTCAGCTCCTGGCCAGCGGTGGATGGAATCCATGGGTGCAGGGTCCGAAGAGGGAGAGTAGTGTGGGATGGGGGTGACACTGTTACCGAGAGTCGAGTCTACCTTGTAGGTTCATGACATTTGTTACCTCATTTAGCCTCAGGGTAACCCTGTGAGATGGACAGACACACATGCGATCCGAAGGCTAGACAGGTACAGTGACTTGGCTAAAGTACACAGGTTGGTTAGCGACAGAGCTGGGATTCTAACCTAGTTCCCAAAGCTTGGATAATAGGTAAGCCCTTGTAGTGGGTGGCTATGTCATGCTTGCTTCGCCTTTGATCCGTTGGCATCCCAACTGTCTTGCGATGTTTGAGACCTTTCTTGCTCCAGAAAATATATGTATCTTTTTTTTTTTTTTTTTTTTTTGAGACGGAGTCTCGCTCTGTTGCCCAGGCTGGAGTGCAGTGGCGCGATCTCGGCTCACTGCAAGCTCCGCCTCCTGGGTTCACGCCATTCTCCTGCCTCAGCCTCCAGAGTAGCTGGAACTACAGGCGCCCACCACCGCGCCCGGCTAATTTTTTTGTATTTTTAGTAGAGACGGGGTTTCACCGTGTTAGCCAGGATGGTCTTGATCTCTTGACCTCGTGATCCGCCCGTCTCGGCCTCCCAAACTGCTGGGATTACAGGCGTGAGCCACTGTGCCCAGCCAAATATATGTATCTTTAAACGCCAGATTCACTCCCAGAGGGGCCAGAGGCTCCCAAAGTTAAAACACCTGAGGACTAAGATAACACTCAGGGCTCCCATCTAACCCTCAGAGGGGAGTGCCCAGGGGGCCAAGAGTGGTTCTATTTAAAATGTGAATAGGGGCCAGGCGCAGTGGTTCACGCCTGTAATCCTAACACTTTGGGAGGCCGAGGTGGGTGGATTGCCTGAGCTCAGGAGTTTGAGACCAGCCTGGCCAACATGGTGAAACCCCATCTCTGCTAAAATACAAAAAATTAGCTAAGCATGGTGGTGTATGCCTGTAGTCCCAGCTACTCAGGAGGCTGAGGCGAGAGAATCTCTTGAACCTGGGAGGCAGAGTTGAAGTGAGCCAAGATCACCCCACTGCACTCCAGCCTGAGCAACAGAGCAAGACTGCGTCTCAAAAAAAAACAAAATAAAAGAAAACAAAATGTGAATAGGGAGATGGCATGCACATCTGTAATCCCAGCTACTTGGGAGTCTGAGGTGGGAGGTCACTTGAGCCCAGGAGTTGGAGACCAGCCTGGGCAACAGAGTGAGACCTTGTCTCTACAAAAAATAAAATAAAATAAAATAAAATAAAATAAAATAAAATAAAATAAAATGGCAGAAGGGCGATGCCCACTGCACTCCTTCCTGGGAGACAGACAAGAACATGCCTCAAAAAAAAAAAATAAATAAATAAAGTTATTCTCTTTCTCCTTCTGGCCAAGAAGAGTTAGTGGAATTCCATTAGTTAAATGTGTGCTTCACGCACTTCAACTGCAATGTCAGTTATGATAAGAAGGGGTGAGCGTAAGTGTTGTGGGAGACCCAAGCAGGGACATTTAGCTCAACTTGGGGGTTTGTATTCAGGGAAGGCTTCCTAGGGGAGAGGATGTTTATGCTGAGTCTAAAAGCATGAGCAGAGTTAGCTGTGGGAGGATGGGTAGAAAGGACAGTTCAAGCAGAAGAATGGCCTGACGAGCACCGCAATGAGAAGCCACACGGTGGGTCTGGGTAAATATCAGGAGAGTGAGCGGTGAGAAGCGAGACTGCAGGAGAAGGCCGGAGCCAGGCCGGGTTTGGACAGAGCATGACACCTGATTCTGCATCCCATCCTGATGAGAGTTGGGAAAACACCCCAGAAAGGGTTTCAGCCTCAGGCAGAAGCTGCGAGAAAGCGTATGGGAAGTTCAGAACAGTTCACATTGGCCAGAGAAGTAGCTGGGGGAGGAGGTTTCCACCCGGGTGCTTTTCTCACCCAAGCCACATATGAAATAATGAGTCAGCAAATGCCAAAAGTTAGGAAATGAAGATAATAGTACTTAACTCAAGATGCTTTTGGTTTTTGTAAAAGCTAGAATTAAACGCCTTGAACTTTGCCTTGCACTTATGTTAAATGACATCATGACACTGTGAAGAGTGGGAGATGAGTGTGTGTGCGTTTCTTTTTTCTTCTTTCTTTCTCTCTTTCTCTCTTTCTTTCCTTCCCTGCCTGCCTGCCTCTCTCTCTCTCTCTCTTCCCTGCCTCCATCCCTCTCTCCCTGCCTCCCTCCCTTCCTTCCTCTCTCTCTTTTTCCCCTTCCTTCCTTCCTTTGTTGTTGCTTGAGCCAGACAGGGTCTTGCTCTATTGCCCAGGCTGGGGCACAGTGGTGTGATCATAGCTCACTGCAGCCTTGAACTCCGGGGCTCAAGTGATCCTTTGCCTCCGCCTCCTGAATAGCTAGGACTACAGGTACGCACCACCATACCGAGATAATTTATTTGTAGAGACCAAGTCTTGCCCAGACTGAACTCCCAGCCTCAAGCAACCCTCCCATCTCTGCCTCCCAAGGTGCTGGGATTACAGGTGTGATCCACTGCGCCCAGTCACCTGGGTGTGTGAATTACAAGCAAAAAAGAAAACGAGAGGAAGAGAAGAAAGAGTAAAGTATTGTTCTGTCCAAAGGACTCTTTGTGGTCCAGAATTATGTGCATCTATGGTCTGGAAGGAGTAGAGAGGAGGGTTTGGAAGTTGTCCTTGGAATGCCTTCTTCAATCCCTTTTCATATTTCTTGTTTCCTGTCTTCATATTAAAATAGTTTCTACCTTGGGGCCCCAAGCTGAAAAGATATAACTAAATTTACTAAGGTGTATATGTGCATAAGCAATACTTACTTTCATGGCAAGAAGGAAGGCACCACGAGACATCAGAAGCTGGAGATAATCTAGCCCTACTGTGTCCCTGTGGGGCAGATGAGAAACTGAGTCTCAAAGAGGCGACATGCCGGCCAGGCACGGTGGCTCACGCCTGTAATCCCAGCACTTTGGGAGGCCTAGACGGGCAGATCACGAGGTCAGGAGATCGAGACCATCCTGGCTAACATGGTGAAACCCCGTCTCTACTAAAAAATACAAAAAAAAAAAAAAAACTAGCCGGGCGAGGTGGCGGGCGCCTGTAGTCCCAGCTACTCGGGAGGCTGAGGCAGGAGAATGGCGTAAACCCAGGAGGCGGAGCTTGCAGTGAGCTGAGATCAAGCCACTGCATTCCAGCACTGGCGACAGAGCGAGACTCCGTCTCAAAAAAAAAAAAAAAAAAAGAGGCGACATGCCACCTCTTAGCCATAGGATAGCTACTAGCAAAAAAACAGAAAATAACAAATTTTGGCAAGAACATGGAGAAATTGGAAACTGTGCATGGTTCCTGGGGATGTAAAATGGTACAGCGTCTATGGAAAACAGTATTATGTTTCTGAAAAAAATTAGAAATAGAATTACCATATGATCTAGTAATCCCACTTCTAGGTAGATACCCAAAAGAATTGAAAACACAGTCTCAAGGAAACATCTGGAGACTCATGCTCATGGCAGCATTATTCACAATAGCTAAAATGTGAAAGCAAACCAAGTGTCCATCCATAGATGAATGGCTAAACAAAGTGTGGTACGTCCATACAATGGAATATTATTCGACCTTAAAAAGAGGGGAAATTCAAGGCCGGGCGCGGTGGCTCAAGCCTGTAATCCCAGCACTTTGGGAGGCCGAGGCGGGTGGATCACGAGGTCAGGAGATCGAGACCATCCTGGCTAACATGGTGAAACCCCGTCTCTACTAAAAATACAAAAAACTAGCCGGGCGTGGTGGCGGGCGCCTGTAGTCCCAGCTACTCAGAGGCTGAGGCAGGAGAATGGCCTGAACCTGGGAGGCGGAGCTTGCAGTGAGCCGAGATCGCGCCACTGCACTCCAGCCTGGGTGACACAGCGCGAGACTCCGTCTCAAAAAAAAAAAAAAAAAAGAGGGGAAATTCTGACATTAGCTACAACATAGATGAACCTTGAGGACATTATGATGCGTGAAATAAGCCAAACACAAAAGGACAAATTCTGTATGATCCCTCTTCTATGAGGTACCTGGAGCAGTCAAATGGATTCAGACAGAGAGCAAAATGGTGGTGCCAGTGAGGAGAAGGAAATAGAGAGTTCCTGCTTAATGGGCAGAGTTTCCTTTTGGAAAGAAAAGAGACATGAGGACAGATTGCACAACCGTGTGAATGTACTCAATGCTACTAAACTGTACACTTAAAAATGGTGGAGATGATTAAGATGGTTTTATGTTACATGTTTTTACCACAATTTTATGTATTCGTTTTTGAGATAGGGCCTCACTTTGTCATCCAGGCTGGAGTGCAGTGGCATAATCACAGCTCACTGCAGCCTCAAACTTCGGGGCTCAATGATCCTCCTGCCTTAGTTCCCCAAGTAGCTGGGTCCACAGGCGTGTACCACCATGCCCAGCTAATTTTTTTTTTTTTTTTGGTGCAGATGAGGGTTTGCCATTTTGCCCGGCTGGTCTTGAACTCCACACCTCAAGCAAGGCTCCCACCTCAGCCTCCCAAAGTGCTGGGATTACAGGCAGGAGCCACCATACTCAGCCCGCAATTTTAGAAACAAACAAAGAGATGAAGTGAAAGCTTCAGAAGCTTTGTCTGAAACTGCACAACTAGTTCGCAACAGGGCCAGAATGGCGACCCAAATCTCCCAAGCCCCAGCAGACGCCCCCCACACACACCAGCACCAGAAAGTATCTGGGTCCCTGACGGCAGTTTCAAGTACCTGCACTAGCAGTGAGATTGCCATCCTCCTGACTTCTTATGCAAAATATAAGCACTTCTTGTTGCACCCACTACAGTTGGGTTGTGATTTACTTGCAGCCCCGCGTGATCCTAACCGGTACCATCATGCTAAGTGTCACATCTCCTGACCCACAGGCCCATGCATTCTGCACCACATCTAGTTTGGACGGGCGTGGAAAGGCTGCTGCAGGCTCATCGCCCCATCACAACCCTCACAAACACAACTCCTCTACCAGAGAGTGGGAACTACTGGGACCCAGGAGCCATTCCTCAGTGTGTGTGTGTGTGTGTGTGTGTGTGTGTGTGTGTGTGTGTGTATGCAGATATGTTGCAGGCCAAGAGCTGAACACTGAGAATATGTAAAGCCACAGAGATGGAGAAAAGCAGAGTGTGATCATTGAGACATTGGGGTCATCATGCCTGGTGGCAGGGGAAAGAGGACGGGCTGGGCAGTAGGTGTTCCTGGGACACTCCAGGTAGGCCCCAGATGCTTTGAGTCTTTGGGAAATATGAGGTCCATTTGGACTCCATGCCAGGCCGCTGCCCCCCACATCGGGGATGAGGGCAGACAAGCTGCTATTCTTTTAATTTACCTCTCCAGTCCCCTTCTTCACCCCACCAGGGTCCTGTTGCCCTCTGTGAGCCCTGCTTCAAGGCCCAGAAGGCACCCCAGGAATTCTCACTTCCAAGATTGTGTTCCTGCTATTCACACACTTGGAAAGGCTCCCCTGCCTGCCCAAAGCCTCCCTGCTGTTATGCAGCCATCCTCTCGTCCTGTCCTCATCACGGGTCCTTGTCCTCGTCCTCGTCCTCGCTTTTTCCCTGAAGACTCTGCAGACCAGCCCCCAGAGTGGCCCGCCTCTCCTTGGCTTTTCCTGCTGAGGTCACAGTACATTTATTGAACTCCAGCTCTGTACCTGGCACAAGACACCTATGCTAGGACCACCAACTCTTCTACAGCCTGTGAGACGTCAATGGGCAAGTGAGAGGCGACTGACCGAGACTCAGGAAGGGCTGTAACTCGTCCAATGTCAGGAGCAAGCAAAGGGAGAGCCAGGACTGGGCTCCAAGGCTGAAACTCTGCAATCGATCCTTTCATTCCTGGTGAGTGGAGAGCCCTCAAACCTCCTGTGCTTAGGTCAGTGTAGGGCCACGTTGAAAACTCAGTGGAGATGCATCAGTGATTTTCCACCTTCTGGCTTCCGGTACCTCAGCCTTTCCAGATAGCTCTGGATGGAACGCCTCTCAGGGAAACATAGGCGCCCCCGCCTTGCTAAACACACTATTCTGGAAAGTCGTGTCAGCTTTTCCCACAGCTCGAAGGTGTCCCTTTACCACGTCCCATGCTTCACCACAGTGTGGAGATGGCCCTGGGGGATGCAGGAGGGAAAGGGCCATTTGTCCCTGCAGTAATTCTCCAGCTCTCAGATCTGCTGAAGATGATTGATCCCTATCTAGTTCTAGATTGGTCAGTCCCCATCTGGATCTGTCGGTCGCCTCTCACACACACGTACACAGTTGTCATTACCAGATTCTGGTAGCGTAGCCCTCTGGAGCCTGCCCTGTCCCATGACACACTCTGCTGTGAGCTGGGAAAATCCACCGTCTGGAACTATATCTAAAGGTCTAGGGAGACCACAGAGGTGAGGGAGAGGCAAGGGCTTTGGAGTTCGAACTCTGGCTATGACCCTGAATGCTGGGGGACCTTGGGCAAGTGACTTCATGTCTCTGAGGCACAGTTTCTGAACCAGTCAAATGGGAATGGTAATAGCTACCTCTCACAGTTGCTCTGGGGGTCCATGGAGGAAATTCCCAGAAAGCACCAGCACAGCAGGTGCAGAGTCCACCCTTCCAAAGCTCAGAGGACTCACCACCTCCTGGGGGGCTGCCCTTCCCACCTCTGCCCCCGAGAGGAGCTCAGAGCTCAGAGTCTGTAGAACACAGATCAAGGCTTATCCACACAGGGTGGGGAGTTAGAGACTCACTCCTCCTCCCCGGTTTCCTCCTCTGGTTTTGCCTACCTCACTGAGTACTGAGTTCACGATAGGAGATACAGAAGCCCTTGGTAAGGGATCCTGCAACACCAGATAAGG
Source organism: Theropithecus gelada (assembly GCF_003255815.1). Lineage (NCBI taxonomy): Eukaryota > Metazoa > Chordata > Mammalia > Primates > Cercopithecidae > Theropithecus > Theropithecus gelada. Next base: position 104,937,552 of record NC_037675.1, on the reverse strand, counting down.
TGCTAGTGTTTTTATCATTGCCTCTGCTTTGCAGGCAAGGACTTGGAGATTCAGAAGGGCAAGAGGCTTTCACAAGCTCACGGGCAGAACGCAGTGCCTTAGACTCCAGTCTGCTGGCTCTGACACCCACGGGCTGCAAAGACAGGTGGGCAAAAAAGGATAGAAAGAAGGAATGAGTGGGTGAATAGACTACCCCAGCACTCCTGGAGCCTCAGACCTGCCCATTATTGTAGGGTTGACCTATTAAAGTAAGCACATCTCCCAAATACAAACAGGTTTTTCCAAGACAGTAAAGTCTAAGCTCTGCTTGAGGAAAGACCGTTTCCTCCATTACTTAGGCTGCTGCCCTATCCTTGGAGTCATTTGGCCCTCATTGGGTGGAGTCATAAAAAGCCACATCAGCCTTTGGTGGCTGCCCCCCTACTCCTCTCTCCTTCCTTTGTTCCTTCCATCCGCAGTGTTTATTGAGCACCTACTTTGGGCAAAGCTATGTTTGAAGCATTGAGGACATAACTGTGAGCAGAGAAAGTTCTTGCCCACTCTCCGGTCACAGGACACACATAGCAGAACTCATGGATAATATAATTTCAGGACAGGAGAACTGTAATTTAAAAATTTAGGCCGGGCGCGGTGGCTCAAGCCTGTAATCCCAGCACTTTGGGAGGCCGAGACGGGCGGATCACGAGGTCAGGAGATCGAGACCATCCTGGCTAACATGGTGAAACCCCGTCTCTACTAAAAAATACAAAAAACTAGCCGGGCGCGGTGGCGGGCGCCTGTAGTCCCAGCTACTCGGGAGGCTGAGGCAGGAGAATGGCGTGAACCCGGGAGGCGGAGCTTGCAGTGAGCAGAGATCCGGCCACTGCACTCCAGCCTGGGCGGCAGAGCGAGACTCCGTCTCAAAAAAAAAAAAAAAAAAAAAAAAAA
>NC_037675.1:104911792-104936526 GCF_003255815.1 Theropithecus gelada | reverse complement strand
CAAAAAAAAAAAAAAAAAAAAAAAAAAAAAAATTTAATCAGGGGAGGGTGATACAGACTAAGCTCTTTGGTTTTAATTCAATTGTTTTTTTTTTTGTTGTTTTTTTTTTTGAGACAGAGTCTCACTCTGTCGCCCAGGCTGGAGTGCGGTGGTGCGATCTAGGCTCACTGCAAGCTCCGCCTCCCGGATTTACGCCATTCTCCTGCCTCAGCCTCCGGAGTAGCTGGGACTACAGGCGCCTGCCACCGCGCCCGGCTAATTTTTTGTATTTTTAGTAGAGATGGGGTTTCACCGTGTTAGCCAGGATGGTCTCAATCTCCTGACCTTGTGATCCGCCCGCCTCGACCTCCCATAGTGCTGGGGTTCCAGGTGTAAGCCACCATGTCCGGGCTCAAATTTCATTTTTTTCTTTTGGTCATCAGTACACATAGTGCAAAATAAAAAGTTGCAAAGGGATACAGAGTTAAAGCTTTTAACAGTTTACATTTTTCAAAAACACCATAAAGAGGGTAAAAATGCAAGCCTCAAACTGGGAGAAGTTATAACTGATAAGGATTTAAATCCATACCATATAAGAAAAGTCTATAATTGGCTGGCTACGGTGGCTCACACCTGTAATCCCAGCACTTTGGGAGGCCGGATCACCTGAGGTCAGGAGTTCGAGACCAGCCTGCCCAACATGGTGAAACCCCACCTCTATTAAAAATACAAAATTAGCCAGCGTGGTGGTGCACACCTGTAATCCCAGCTACTTGGGAGGCTGAGGCAGGAGAATCACTTGAACCTAGCAGGCAGAGGTTGCAGTGAGCTGAGATCGTGCCATTGCACTCCAGTCTGGGCAAAAAGAGCAAAACTTGATCACAAAAAAAGAAGGCCGGGCACGGTGGCTCAAGCCTGTAATCCCAGCACTTTGGGAGGCCGAGGCGGGTGGATCACGAGGTCAGGAGATCGAGACCATCCTGGCTAACATGGTGAAACCCCGTCTCTACTAAAAATACAAAAAACTAGCCGGGCGTGGTGGCGGGCGCCTGTAGTCCCAGCTACTCGGAGGCTGAGGCAGGAGAATGGCGTGAACCTGGGAGGCGGAGCTTGCAGTGAGCCGAGATCGCGCCACTGCACTCCAGCCTGGGTGACACAGCGCGAGACTCCGTCTCAAAAAAAAAAAAAAAAAAAAAGAAAAGAAAGAAAGAAAGAAAGATCTATAATTTAATAAGATCAACAACCCAATAGAAATACAGGCAAAAGACAACAACAGGCACTTGGGGGTTGATAAATAATAAGAACAAATACTTAAAGTCATCTGTGATTCAAATGCAAGCTATCTCAGTCCATTCTGGAAGCTATAACAAAATAGGAGACGTAGAAGCCCTTGGTAACGGATCCTGCAATGCCAGATAAGGTGTTAGGGTTTTTATCATGGCCTCTGCTTTGCAGGCAAGGACTTGGAGATTCAGAGGCACAAGAGGTTTTCTCAAGCTCACAGGCAGAAAGCAGCGCCCTTAGACTCCAGTCTGCGGGCTGGCTTAAAAACAGGAAAAATGTATTCACCACAGTTCTAGAGGCTGGGAAATCCAAGATCAAGGCCCTGGCAGATACGGTGTCTGCTGAGGGCTGGCTTTGCGTTCACAGATGGACAGCTATCATCTTACTGTGCACTCACGTGGCAGAAGGGGCGAATGAGCTCTCTGGCACTCTTTTCTGGAAGGACTCCACCCTCATGACCTCATCACCTTCCAAAGGCCTCACCTCCCAATACCATCAAACTCTGGGGTTTAGTTTTCTTTTTTTGAGACAGAGTCTCACCCTGTCGCCCAGGCTGGAGTACAGTGGTACTATCATGGATCACTGCAGCCTCAATCTCCCAGGCTCAGGTGATCCTCCCATCCCAGCCTCCCAGGCAGCTGGAACTACAGGCACTCACCAGCATTTCCAGCAATTTTTTAAAAAATTTTTTGTAGAGATAGGTTTCTACCATGTTGCCCAGGCTGGTCTCGAACTCCTGGACACAAGCAATCCTCCAATCTGAACATCCTAGTGCTGGGTTTACAGGCCTGAACCACTGTGCCCAGTCAGGGTTCAGTTTTCAACATGTGAATTTGGGTGGACACAAATAATTTATAGCACACAGAGCATAATAAATTACCATGTACTGGCCACCAGATTGGCAAAAAGGAAAAAGTCTGACAATAGCAAGTGCTGCTGAGAATGTGGAACAATGGGAAATTTTGTCGTCTTTTAGACAGGGTCCCACTCTGTTACCCAGGCTGGAGTGCAATGGCATGATTACAGCTCACTGCAGCCTTGAACTCCTAGGCTCCAGCGATCTTCCTGTCTCAACCTTCAAGTAACTAGCACTATGGGCATGAGCCATCATACCTGGCTAATTTTTTAAAAATTATTTTTTGGGCCGGGCACGGTGGCTCACACCTGTAATCCCAGCACTTTGGGAGGCCAAGGAGGGCGGATCACGAGGTCAGGAGATCGAGACCATCCTGGCTAACACAGTGAAACCCTGTCTCTACTAAAAAATACAAAAAATAAGCTGGGCGTGGTGGCAGGCGCCTGTAGTCCCAGCTACTTGGGAAGCCGAGGCAGGAGAATGGCGTGAACCCGGGAGGCAGAGCTTGCAGTGAGCCGAGATCGCACCACTGCACTCCAGGCTGGGCGACCGAGCGAGAGTCCGTCTCTAAAATAAAAAAAAAAAAAAAAAAAAAAAAAGATTATTTTTTGTAGAGACGAGATCTCACTATGTTTCCCAGGCTGGTCTCAAACTCCTGGACTTGAGCAATCCTCGGCCTCAGCCTCCCAAAGTGTTGGTGTTACAGGCATGAGCTGCTGCACCTGGCTTCAACGGGCACTCTTAGACCCTGCTTGGGAGTGTAAGTTCAAGGTAAGAGCAGAAAATAATGAAGCACAATGCAAAGATCACATAATCAACAAAGCCAAAACTTATTTGGCAAAAGCCAGTAAAATTGGCATTTTGGACAACAATCAGCAATTAAAGTTGAAGTTGTATGGCCCCTACAGCTGAGCAATTCCACCCAAAATATTTACCCTAAAAAAACTCTCAGCTGTGCACAGTGGCTCACGCCTGTAACCTCAGCACTTTGGGAGGCTGAGGCAGTGGATGACCTGAGGTCAGGAGTTCAAGACCAGCCTGGCCAACATGGTGAAACCCTTTCTCTACTGAAAATACAAAAAAATTAGCTGGGCGTGGCGGCCTGCATCTGTAATCCCAGCTTCTCGAGAGGCTGAGGCAGAATCACTTGAACCTCGGAGGCGGAGGCTGCGGTGAGGCGAGAAGGCACCACTGCACTCCAGCCTGCGTGACAGAGTAAGATTCCATCTCAAAAAAAAAAAAAAAGAAAGAAAAGAAACTCCCGCTTTCCGCGCTACCCATAGAGGGGTCCATACAGCATTGTCCTGGATTCCCATTGTAACTTAAAGGCAAACTTTCACAAGGTCTGGAGCTCTTGATGTCCTGCAAATGAAGGAGGAGCATGTCCTTAAGTTCCTTGCAGCAGGAACCTACTTAGGTGGCACCAATCTTGACTTCCAGATGAAACAGTACATCTACAAAAGGAAAAGTGATGGCATCTACATCATAAATCTGTGGGAGGACCTGGGAGAAGCTTCTGCTGGCAGCTCGTGCCATTGTTGCCATTGAAAACCCTGCTGATGTTAGTGCCATATCCTCCAGGAATACTGGCCAGAGGGCTGTGCTGAAGTTTGCTGCTGCCACTGGAGCCACTCCAATGGCTGGCCGCTTCACTCCTGGAACCTTCACTAACCAGATCCAGGCAGCCTTCCGGGAGCCACGGCTTCTCGTGGTTACTGAGCCCAGGGCTGACCACCAGCCCCTCTGGGAGGCATCTTATGTTAACCTACCTACCATTGCTCGTAACACAGATTCTCCTCTGTGCTGTGGGGACATTGCCATCCCATGTGACAATAAGGGAGCTCCCTCATTGGGTTTGATACGGTGGACGCTGGCTTGGGAAGTTCTGCGCATGCGTGACACCATTTCCCGTGGGAGGTCATGCCTGACCTCTACTTCTACAGCGATCCTGAAGAGATTGAAAAAGAAGAGCAGGCTGCTGCTGAAAAGGCTGTGACCAAGGAGGAATTTCAGGGTGAATGGACTGCTCCAGCTCCCGAGTTCACTGCTACTCAGCCTGAGGTTGCAGACTGGTCTGGCAGCGTGCAGGTACCCTCTGTGCCTATTCAGCAGTTCCCTACTGAAGACTGGAGGGCTCAGCCTGCCACTAAAAACTGGTCTGCAGCTCCCACTGCTCAGGCCACTGAATGGGTAGAAGCAACCACTGCATAGTCTTAAGCTGTTTTTGCACGGGCTCTTCAGCAACATGAAAATAAGGTTGATGGAGAATAAACATCGGTTTCTAAAACAAAAAAAACTCTCAAACATATGCACGGGAACATGTATAAGAATAATCATAGCACTACAGTTTGTTACAGAAACACACTGGAAACAATTCAAATGTCCATTATCTGTATGAATACAGAAAATGGCATATTCGCACAAAGAAATAGTATATAACAGAAAGAATACTTTTTACAGCTACACACAACAACGTGAATGCATCTCAGTATCATAATCTCAATATATTATTTTAAAAACCAAAGCAATTCTTAGAATACACATAGCGTGATTCAGAAATGAAAACGTGCAAAACCAAACAACACGCTGTTTAAAGATGCAAATGTATAGAATGAAACTATTGAAAAAAACACAAGGGGATGAAAAACACAAAAATCAGGATAGTGGTGGCTGGGTACAGTGGCTTATGCCTGTAATCCCAGCACTTTGGGAGGCTGAGGAAGGCAGATCGCTTGAGTCCAGGAGTTTGAGACCAGCTTGGGCAACATGGTGAAACCCCATCTCTACTAAAAATACAAAAATTAGCAGGGCGTGGTGGCACACCTGTAGTCCCAGCTACTCGGGAGGCTGAGGCACAAGAATGGCTTGAGCTGGGGAGGCAGAAGTTGCAGTGAACCGAGATGATGCCACTGCACTCCAGCCTGGGTGACAGAGCTAGACTCCATCTCAAATAATAAATAAATAAATAAATAAATAATGCTTACTCCCTTCTCCCCTGTGGATCTGGTTTTACCTGGGAGTCCGTGCACCAGGGCATAGCTAACAGCAGACCCTCCACTGTTCTGGCCCTCATTATGGATTCCATGCAGGAGGCTGATGGGGGATGGTCACCAGGAGATGGAGATTCCACCCTGACTTTGCACTTGGCTGCCAAATGGCCTTGCCTGTGGCCTTCCTGCCCACCTTGAACTTGAGCTTCCCCATCTGAGGATTACAATGGTTCTGACTGTCCATCATTTCCCCCAGTACACATCAGCTGTCACCACTGCATATGGAAACTGCTGCTAGTATAATTGCAGGTCAAGGGCAAGAAGCAAGTTGAAAGAGCAAAACCCTCAAAGGCCTAGCCCTTCATCTTGACAAATCCCTGACCTCACATGGACAGCTCAGGAGCTGGGCATGGCAAGGCAGCATGGAACCTGGGAAGTTGTTAGAACAAGATTCTGTTCACTCAGCTCTGCTGCCTCCTCTCCCTCGGATGTGACCTCAGACATGAGCTGGCCAGGGCTGGCCCTCTGAGTCAGCCCTGAGTCCCAACTACACGCCTTCCCCGTGGGGCTGCTGGCCTCAAAGCCTCCTTTAACAAAGAGGGCAGGAGGATGGATGACTCGGCGTGTATAATATACCCAACTGCAGATGAATAATTGATGTGTTTGAGTATTAATAAGCAGGAACTGGCTATTTTAGCCATAAAGCCAAGAAGATACTCTGTTAAAGCAAATCCTCCAATCTACACCTAAAGCAACAAAACAAAACAAAACAAAAATCTATAAAGAACAACACCCCCAAACTTCCAAAAACCCCTGCTTTTAACAGAAACCTACTTGGAGGAGATCCTATTTTTATAAGCATGTTATTTTAAAAATTACAATTTTAGGATTGAAATGGAAAAAGGACTTAGTGTGTGAGTGTGTGTGTGTGTGTGTGTGTCTGTATGTGTGATGGTGCCACTGTCTTCCACTCCTGAGGCCTGGCCCTGAGCAGCACACTGTCATTCCTGACTCTGTTTTTTGTTTGTTTGTTTATTTTGTTTTGTTTTGAGCCAGAGTTTCGCTCTTGTCACCTAGGCTGGGGTGTAGTGGCGCGATCTCGGCTCACTGCAACCTCCACCTCCCAGGTTCAAGTAATTCTCCTGCCTCAGCCTCTTGAGTAACTGGGATTACAGGCACCTGCCACCACACCTGGCTAACTTTTTGTATTTTTTAGTAGAGACAGGGTTTCACCATGTTGGTCATGCTGGTCTCAAACTCCTGACCTCAGGTGATCCGCCCACTTCAGCCTCCCAAAGTGCTGGGATTACAAATGTGAGCCACTGCGACTGGCCAAAAACAATATAATTATATCAATAGGCACAGAAAAAGCATTTGACAAAATGGAACACCTTTTTGTTTTTGAGGTGGAGTTTTTTGCTCTTGTTGCCCGGGCTGGAGTGCAGGGGCAGGATTAGCGGGATCCCGGCTCACTGCAGCCTCCACCTCCCAGGTGGGGGTTCTCATGCCTCAGCCTCTCAAGCAGCTGCAATTACAGGCACGTGACATCATGACTGGCTGATTTTTGTATTTTCAGTAGAGACGGGGTTTCACCATGTTGCCCGGGTTGGTCTCGAACTCCTGGCATCAGGAGATCTGCCTGCCTTGGCCTCTCAAAGTGCTGGGATTACAGGTGTGAGCCACCATGCCCGGCCATGCAACACTTTTTTTAGAGACAGGGTCTAGCTCTGTTGCCCAGGCTATAGTACAGTGGCACAGGCATACCTCACTGTAGCCTCGAACTCCTGGATTCAATCAACCATCTTGCCTCAGCTTCCTGAGTAGCTAGGAATACAGCCATGCACCACCACACCTGGCTCATTCTTTAAAAACAATTTTTTTTACATTAGAAATGGGGTCTTGCTATGTTGCCCAGGCTGGTCTCGAACTCCGGGCCTCAAGTGATTCTCCAACCTCAGCTTCCCAAAGTGCTGAGATTATAGGTGTGAGGCACCATACCTGGCCCCAAGACAATTTCACGATAAAAACAAAAAACAAAAAACCACCCTTAAAAAACCAGGAATAGAAAGGAACTTTGTATAAAGGGCAACTATGGGCCAGGAGAGGTGGCTCACACCCGTAATCCCAGCACTTTGGGAGGCCGAGGTAGGTGGATCACCTGAGGTCAGGAGTTCGAAACCAACCTGGCCAAAGTGGCGAAACCCCGTCTCTATTGAAAATACAAAAATTAGCTGGGCGCGGTGGTGCCCATCTGTAATCCCAGTTACTCAGGAGGCTGAGGCATGAGAATTGCTTGAACTGGGGAGGCAAAGGGTGCAGTGAGCCAAGATCATGCCATTGCACTCCAACCCGGGTGACGGAGTGAGACTCAGTCTCAAGGAAAAAAAAAAAAGGCAACTATGGTGAAAGACTGAATGCTTTCTTCCTAATATCATGAACAAGACAAGGATGTCTGCTCTTGGCGTTTCTACTGAACATTGTACTGGAGGTTCTAGCTAGGACAATTAGGCAAGAAAATAAAAGGCATTCAGACTGTAAAGGAAAACTATCTCTATTTGCAGATGTCATGATCCTGCAACACCTGGCTAAAAAATCCAGCCAGGCATGGTGGCTCATGCCTGTAATCCCAGCACTTTGGGAGGCAGAGGTGGGTGGATCACCTGAAGTCAGGAGTTTGAGACCAGCCTGGCCAACATGGCGAAACCCCATTTCTACTAAAAATACAAAAAAAAAAAAAAAAAAAAAAGCTGGGTGTAGTGGTATGCACTTGTAATCCCAGCTACTTGGGAGGCTGAGACAGGAGAATCACTTGAACCCAGGAGGCGGAGATTGCAGTGAGCCAAGATTGCGCCATTGCACTACAGCCTGAGCAACAGAGCGAGACTCTGTCTCAAAAAAAAAAAAAAAGCGGAGGGGGGGAATACTAAGAAATCCAGTAAAAAACTAAGAATTAATGAACAAATTGAGCAAGGTTGCAGGCTACAAGATCAATATACAAAAATTAATTATATATATATATATATCTTTTTTTTCTTTTCTTTTTTTTTTTTTTTTGAGATGGAGTCTCACTCTGTTGCCTGGGCTGGAGTGCAGTGGTACAATCTTGGCTCACTGCAACTTCCACCTCCCAGGTTCAAGCGATTCTCCTGCCTCAGCCTCCCGAGTAGCTGGGACTACAGGGGCCTGCCACCACACCTAATTTTTGTATTTCTACTAGAATCGGGGTTTCACCATGTTGGCCAGGGTGATTTTGACTCCTGACCTCAAGTGATCCATGCTCCTTGGCCTCCCAAAGTGCTGGGATTACAGGCGTGAGCCACCATACCTGGCCCAATTATATTTCTTCCTTCCTTTCTTTCTTTTTTTTTTTGAGATGGAGTCTCACTCTGTAGCCTAGGCTGGAGGGCAGTGGCATGAACTTGGTTCACCACAACCTCCGCCCCTCAGGTTCAAGTGATCCTCGTGCCTCAGCCTTCCAAGTAGCTGGGATTACAGGTGTGTGCCACCACAAGTGGCTAATTTTTGTATTTTTAGTAGAGACAGGGTTTCACCATGTTGGCCAGGCTGGTCTCAAACTCCTGGCCTCAAGTGATCCACCCACCTCAGCCTCCCAAAGTGCTGGGATTCCAGGTGTGAGTCATCATGCCCAACTGAAAATCAATTATATTTCTATGTAGTGGCAATGAGCAAACTGAAAAAGAAATTTTTAAAATGTTATTTATAAGATCATCAAAAATAATAAAATACATAGAAATAGATTTAACAAAACAAGTGCAAATTTGGCTGGGAGTGGTGGCTCACGCCTACAATCCCAGCACTCTGGGAGGCCGAGGCGGGTGGATCATGTGGTCAGGAGATCGAGACCACCCTGGCTAACACGGCGAAACCACTTTTCTACCAAAAATACAAAAAATTTGCCGGCCGTGGTGGCGGGCGCCTGTAGTCCCAGCTACTCGGGAGGCTGAGGCAAGAGAATGATGTGAACCCGGGAGGTGGAGCTTGCAGTGAGCCGTGATTGCGCCACTGCACTCCAGCCTGGGTGACAGAGCGAGACTCCGTCTAAAATAAAAAAAGAAGTGCAAATTTATACTTTATTTTTTTAATTTTTTTTATTTTTTGAGACGGAGTCTCGCTCTGTCGCCAGGGCTGGAGTGCAGTGGCCGGATCTCAGCTCACTGCAAGCTCCGCCTCCCAGGTTTACGCCATTCTCCTGCCTCAGCCTCCCGAGTAGCTGGGACTACAGGCGCCTGCCACCTCGCCCGGCTAGTTTTTTTTTTTTGTATTTTTTAGTAGAGACAGGGTTTCACCGTGTTAGCCAGGATGGTCTCGATCTCCTGACCTCGTGATCCGCCCGTCTCGGCCTCCCAAAGTGCTGGGATTACAGGCTTGAGCCACCGCGCCCGGCCCAAATTTATACTTTAAAACTACAAGATACTGTTGAAAAAATTAAAGACCTAAGTATACGGAGAGACACCCATGTTTATGGATCAGAAGGACTTAATATTGATAACATAGCAATGCTTCCTAAATTGAGTTACACATTCAATGCAATCCTTATTAAAATCCCAGTTGACTTCTTTGTGGAAATTGACAAATTAATCCTAAAACTCACATGGTAATTCAAGAGACTCAGAATAGCCAAAAGAACCTTGGGAAAAAAAAGAACAAGAGTTGGAGGAGTCACACTTTCTGACTTCAAAACTTACTACCAACGCTATGGTAATTAAGACCATGTGGTATTGGCAGAAGGATAGACATAAAAGTCACTGAAATAGAATTGAGCCCAGACATAAACCTTCACTTTTTCAGTCAATTGATTTTAGAGAAGGTGCCAAGGTAATTTTTTTGTTTGTTTGTTTGTTTTGTTTTGTTTTTTGTTGCTTTTGAGATACAGTCTAGCTCTGTCACCTAGGCTAGAGTACCATGGCACGATCTCAGCTCACTGCAACCTCTGTCTCCCAGGTTCAAGCAATTCTTCTGCCTCAGCCCCTTGAGAAGCTGGGATTACAGGCGCCCGCCACCATGCCCAACTAATTTTTGTATTTTTAGTAGAGATGGGGTTTCACAGTGTTTGCCAGGCTGGTCTCGAACTCCTGACCTTGTGATCTGCCTGCCTCAGCCTCCCAAAGTGCTGGGATTACAAGCGTGAGACACCACGCCTGGCCGCCAACGTAATTTAATTGGGGGCAAAATGGTGCTGTGACAACTGAATAGCCACGTTCACAAGAATGAATTTGGACTCCTATCTCAAATCATATACAAAAATTAACTCAAAGTGGATTAAAGACATAAATATGAGACTTAAAATTATGAAACTATCAGAAAAAAGGTAGGTGGAGGTCTTCACAACCTTGCATTAGGCAATGGTTTCTTAGCTATGACACAATGCACATGCAGCAGCCACAGCAAAGTAGATAAAGTGGACATCATCAGAATGAAAAACTTTTGTGCTTTAAAGGAAACTACCAAGAAAGTAAACAAAGAAGCCACAGAAGAGAATAAAAATTTTGCACATCATGGATCTGTTAAGGGACTTCTATCTAGAATACATAAGGAAATCTTACAACTCAACAATAAAAAGACAAAAAAATTAAAAGTGGATGAAAAATCTGAACAGATATTTCTACAAAGAAGACAACCAAATGGCCAATAAGCATATGAAAAGATGCTCAGCATTATCAGCCATGAGGAAGTGCCATCTAAACCACAATAAGATCTCACTCCACACCCATGAGAATGTCTATCATCAAAACACCAGGTAATACTATATAACTGTTGACCAAATATAGAGAAATACACTGCTGGTAAGATTGTTAAATGGTGCAGCCACTTGGGAAAACAGATTAATAGGAATTACAGAAAGAGAGAACAGAGAAAAAGGAGGGAAGAAAATTATCCAAGAAATAATAAATAAAGCTTTTCCAAAGCTGAAAAATGACCTCCAGTGACCAACCCAATGAGTGAAATTTCTTTTTGTTTCCTTTCTTTCTTTCTTTCTTTCTTTCTTTCTTTCTTTCTTTCTTTCTTTCTTTCTTTCTCTCTCTCTCTCTCTCTCTCTCTCTCTCTCTCTCTCTCTCTCTCTCTCTCTCTTTCTCTCTTTCTTTCTTTCTTTCTTTCTTTCTTTCTTTCTTTCTTTCTTTCTTTCTTTCTTTCTTTCTTTCTTTCTTTCTTTTCTTTTTTTTTTTTTGAGACAGAGTCTTGCTCTGTCGCCCAGGCTGGAGTTCAGTGGTGCGATCTCAGCTCACTGCAACCTCCACCTCCCAGGTTCAAGTGATTCTCCTGCCTCAGCCTCCCAACTAGCTGGGACTACAGGCACATGCCACCATGCCCGGCTAATTTTTGTATTTTTACTAAAGACGGGGTTTCACCGTGTTAGCCAGGATGGTCTTGATCTCCTGACCTCATGATCTGCCTGCCTCAGCCGCCCAAAGGGCTGGGATTACAGGCATGAGCTACTGTGCCCAGCCCCGGTGAGTGAAATTTCATGACACCGAGGACAGAGAGAAAGCTGGGAGCTCTGCTTTCTGCAAAGACAGCTTACTCGGCACTCTGAGTGGTAAGCAGCGTGATTAGGCCCTGGGTAGAGTATGCTCTCTGAGTAGTTTCCGGTCTCACAAGGGTTCTAAGAAAGGCCCTCCTTGCATTGTTGGGAAGGGAAGGTTAAGACGTTGCTTAAATTCAGAATTTTGATCCTTTTGTAGTTCATGAGCGTGCTAATTGGGTGTTCACGAACACGTGTAAGATGTGCCACTTTTGAACTTTGTTAAGACGTTGACACATTACCTTCTGATGTGAAAAAAGTTAGATTTTGCTAAATTAAATATGCATGGTAAAACTTCAAGGGCAACCATTAAAAGAATGAAAATAGAAGTACACATTCCAAAACAGAAAAGAGAACAAGCTAGAATGGGAAAATAAGCATACCATCAAACAAAATCCCACCAATCCATCCCTCCAAAAAAGGCAGGAAAGGAGAACAAAGAAACACAAAATTCAGAAAAAACATAAATAACATTGTAAAAACTCAAATATTTGACAATTATAATAAAATTGAATAAAACTTCTCAGTTAAAAGAGTAGGAAGCTGGGTGTGGTGGTTCACGCCTGTAATCATAGCACTCTGGGAGGCTGAGGTGACAGGATCACCTGAGCCCACGAGTTGGAGACCAGCCTGGGCAACATAGTGAAACCCCATCTCTATTTAAAATTAAAAAGAAAAAAAAAAAAGACTAGGAGACTGATTATCTTATGGAATTTTTAAAAAACATCAAAATCCAAGGCTGAGCATAATGGCTCAATCCTGTAATCCCAACTCTTTGGAAAGCCAAGGTGGGGGAATCACTTGGGCCCAGGAGTTTAAGACCAGCCTGAGCAACATGGTAAAAACCTCTCTCTACAAAAAAATTAAATAATTAGCCGGGCATGGTGGCACGTGCCTGGAGTTCCAGTTACTCAGGAGGCTGAGGTGGGAGGATCATTGAGCCTGGGAGGTTGAGGCTGCAGTGGGCAATGTTCACACCACTGCCCTCCAGCCTGGGTGACAGAGTGAGATCCTGTCTCAAAAAACAAAACAAAATGGGCTGGGTATGGTGGCTCACGCCTGTAATCCCAGCACTTTGGGAGGCCGAGGTGGGCGGATCACAAAGTCAGGAGTTTGAGACCAGCCTGGCCAACATAGTGAAACCCCGTCTCTACTGAAAATACAAAAATTAGCTGGGTGTGGTGGCAGGCACCTGTAGTCCCAGCTACTCAGGAGGCTGAGGCTCGAGAATCACTGGAATCTGGGAGGCAGAGTTCACAGTGAGCTGAGATGATGCCATTGCACTCCAGCCTGGGTGACAGAGTGAGACTCCATCTCAAAAAACAAAACAAAACAAAACAAAAAACCTGAAAAATAAAAATAAAAATTCAGTTATATGCTGTTAAAGGAGACACATTAAAGCCCTAAGAACACAGAAAAGCTGAAATAAAAAGATAGAAAAGGATAGGCCAAGCAAATACTAATAAAAAGAAAACTGTTGTAACAATATTAATATCACACAAAATAGATTGTAAGACAAAATGCATTGTTAGAAATAAAGTGTGTCACTTTACAAATACACTAGTAATGTTTAATTTACCTGGGTGATATAATAACTTAAAACTTGTATGCATCTAATAAAATACCTTCAAAATATACAAAGCAGGGGCCGAGTGTAATCCCAGCACTTTGGGAGGCCAAGAAGAGTGGACCGTGAGGTCAAGAGATCGAGACCATCCTGGCCAACATGGTGAAAACCCATCTCTACTAAAAATAGAAAAATTAGATGGGTGTGGTGGTGCACACCTGTAACCCCAGCTACTCCTGAGGCTGAGGCAGGAGAATCGCTTGAACTCAGGAGGCTAAGGTGGCAGTGAGCCAAGATCGTACCACTGCACTGCAACCCAGGGGACACAGCAAGACCTTGTCTCAAAAAAACAAATAAAAAATAAATTTATATGGAAATACAAAAGAACGAGAATAGCCAAAAACTCCCCTAAAGAAAAGGAACAGGTCGGGCGCGGTGGCTCACGCCTGTAACCCAACACTTTGGGAGGCTGAGGTGGGCGGATCACAAGGTCAGGAGATCAAGACCATCCTGGCTAAAACGGTGAAAACCCATCTCTACTAAAAATACAAAAAAATAGCCGGGCGTGGTGGCAGGCGCCTGTAGTCCCAGCTACTCGGGAGGCTGAGGCGAGAGAATGGTGTGAACTCGGGAGGCGGAGCTTGCAGTGAGCTGAGATCCAGCCACTGCACTCCAGCCTGGGCGACAGAGCGAGACTCCGTCTCAAAAAAAAAAAAAAGGAGAGGAACAAGGCAGGACAATTACCTCACTGCCTGTCAAAACTTATTATAAAGTACGGTCATTAAGGCAGTGTGATTTTAGTGCACAAATACAAAAATCGTCCAGTGAACCAGCAAGAAAAACTCTGAAGCAGACCAACACACATGGAAACCTGATTGACAATAGAGGGCATTGCAGAGCCTAGAGAACAGTCTTCTTTTTTTTTTTTTTTTTTAGTTTAGACAGAGTTTCTCCATGTTGGCTAGACTTGTCTCAAACTCTTGAGCTGAAGTAGTCCACCTGCCTCAGTCTCCCAAAGTGCTGGGATTACTGGTGTGAGCCACCGCACCCAGCCTGCCGCTTGTATATTTTCTTTGGAAAAATGTGTATACAGACGCTTAGCCCAAATTTTTTTTTTTTTTTTTTTTTAGTTTTGGTTTTTTTGAGATGGAGTTTTGCTCTTGTTGCCCAGGCTGGAGTGCAATGGCACAATCTCGGCTCACTGCAACCTCCACCTCCTGGGTTCAAGTGATTCTCCTGCCTCAGCCTCCCTAGTAGCTGGGATTATAGGTATGTGCCACCATGCCCGGCCAATTTTGTATTTTTAGTAAAGACAAGATTTCTCCATGTTGGTCAGGCTGGTCTCGAACTCCCGACCTCAGGTGATGCACCCGCCTGGGCCTCCCAAAGTGCTGGGATTACAGGCATGAGCCACCGTGCCTGGCCAGTCCAATTTTTAATTGAGTTGTCTTTTTATTATTGAGTTGTAAGAATTATTTACATAGCAGTGATAGCACAGAAGATGATAGGGTAGAAAGTGCCAGGAATCTGTCGCCCCCATCTAGACAAGAATCTGGCAGAATCTGTCTGATGCAACTATTTTGGAACTCTGCTGTCCATCTGAAGGCTTGCAGCTTCCAGGGGAAGGCTTGTGTCTTACTCCTTTTTGTGCTGCTGTAACAGAATGCCACAGACTGGCTAGTTTACAAGAAAATAAATTCATCAGCTCACAGTTTTGGAGGCTGGGAAGTCCAAGATCAATGAGCTGGCATTCTTCTTGAGGGTCTTCTTATGGTGTCAGCCCATGGCAGACAGGCAAAGAGAAGAGAGAGAGAGAAAGAGAGAGCAAAAGGGGGCCTACCTCTTCCCCCTTTTTTTTTTTTTTTTTTTTTTTTTTTGAGACAGAGTCTCACTCTGTCACCCAGGTTGGAGTGCAGTGGCATGATCATAGCTCACTGCAGCCTCAATCTCCTGGGCTCAAGCAATCCTCCCACTTCAGCCTCCTGAGTGGCTAGGACTGCAGGTGTGTACCACCACATCTGGCTAATTTTTAAATTTTTTATTCTTTATTTAAAATATTATTTTTAGAGTCAGGGTCTTGCTCTGTCTCCCAGACTGGAGTGCAGTGGCCTGATTACAGCTCACTGCAGCCTCGACCTCCCAGGACCCCGTGTCCCTCCATCAGAGTTCCAAAATAGTTGCATCAGACAGATTCTGCCAGATTGTTGTCTAGATGGGGGCGACAGATCCCTCAGCCTCCTGAGTAGCTGGCATGTGCCACCATGCCCCGCTATTTTGTTTTTATTTTTATTTTTTGTAGCAAGGGGGTCTCCTTATGTTGCCTAGACTGGTCTTGAACCCCTAGGCCCAAACAATCCTCCTGCCTCAGCCTCCCAAAGTGCTAAGATTACAGGTATGAGTCACCACATGTGGCTCTAATCATCTCTTAAACCTCCCAACTCAAAATACTGTTAAAATGGCAATCAAATTTCAACAGGAGTTTGGAAAGGGGCAAATACCCAAACCATAGCAGCTGGAATGTAAATCCTGGTTAATTTCAGTCCATGTCCTCTCTTTGGATATAGTGGGCACGCATTCCCACTCACGTTAGTGGCTACTCGTTCGCAACCCCCTCAGCCCCACATGTAGTCATTCTTGGAATAGCTCGCAGCATCCAGGGTTAGCATATAACCTTGTCCTCCAAATACTGGAGATGTGTATTCTTTTTTGTTTTTCTCCCTAGATGAAGTCTTGCTCTGTCACCCAGGCTGGAGTGCAGAGGTGCCATCTCGGCTCACTGCAACCTCCACCTCCTGGGTTCAAGTGATTCTCCCACCTCAGTTTTCAGAGTAGCTGGGATTACAGGTGTGCACCACCACGCCCAGCTAATTTTTGTATTTTTAGTAGAGACAGGGTTTCACCATGTTGGCCAGGCTGGTCTTGGACTCCTGACCTTCATGATCCGCCCACCTCGGCCTCCCAAAGTGCTGGGATTACAGGCGTGAGCCACGGCGCCCGGCCGAGATGTGTATTCTCATGACTGGCTGTTGCTTCTGATTGCAGACGTTCAGACACAGAGTGACTGCCACTGTTACAACCCCACTGGCTAAAGCAGCTTCCAGGGCATTTAAAGAGATAGAGACTGGTTTTTGAGGGTTTTCTGCTTTTTATTCATTTATTTATTTATTTTTTGAGACAGAGTCTCACTCTGTCATCAGACTGGAGTGCAGTGGCACGATCTCGGCTCACTGCAATCTCTGCCTCCCGGCTTCAAGTGATTCTCCTGACTCGGCCTCCTGAGTAGGTGGGACTATAGGCAGGTACCACCATGCCCAGCTAATTTTTGTATTTTTAGTAGAGACAGGGTTTCACCATGTTGGCCAGGATGGTCTCGATCTCTTGACCTCGTGATCTGCCCACCTTGGTCTCCCAAAGTGCTGGGATTACAGTCATGAGCCACCACGCCTGGCCTGTTTTTTATTTTTTTACCCTTAATTTTTCCCCTTTCTCCTTTTAGTGGCCAAACAATTAAGGATTAGGACATTCAAAAGCAACCACAGATGCAAGAGAATTTAGAAAGTCACCACTCATGCCTGGAAACACAAAGCCTCAGAAAAGACCTGAGACAACCTCAAGTTTACACCTCAAGTTCATTCGCTGCACAGAGACACCTTCCAACAATTTAAAAAGAAACACAGGCTGGGCATGGCGGCTCACACCTGTAATCCCAGAACTTTGGGAGGCCGAGGCAGGTAGATTGCTTGAGCCCAGGAGTTTGAGACCAGCCTGGGCAACATGGTGACAACTTACCTGTCTCTACCAAAAAAAAAAAAATATATATATTGGCTGGGTGGGAGGCTGAGATGAGAGGATTGTTTGAGCCCAGGAGGTGGAGGCTACAGTGAACCATGATAGTCCCACTGCACTCCAGCCTGGGCAATAGAGTGAGATTCTGTCTTAAAAAGAAAAAGAAAGAAGAAAGAAAGGAAAGAAAGGAAACAAACAAAGAAGGAAGGAAGGAAGGAAGGAAGGAAGGAAGGAAGGAAGGAAAAGAAAGAAAGAAAGAAAGAAAAGGAAGGAAGGAAGGAAGGAAGGAAGGAGCTCATGGGTAAAGAAGAGAACCTGATTTGCAGAGTTACCATATTGTAACATTCAAAAGTTCTGTTTTCAACAAAAAAATCACAGGCATACAAAGAAACAGGGAAGTAGGGTTCATTCACAGGGAAAAAATATGTAGAAACCATCTCTAAGGAAGAACCACATGGCAAACTTACTAGACAAAAACATTGTAGCAATGGCCTGAAACGTATTCAGCCTTTTCTGAGGCTTTGTTTTTGTTGTTATTGCTGTTGTTGTTGTTGGGATAAAGTCTCGCTCTGTTGCCCAGGCTGGAGTACAGTCACATGATCTTGGCTCACTGCAACCTCTGCCTCCCGGGTTCAAGTGATTCTCCCACCTCAGCCTCCTGAGTAGCTGAGATTACAGGCAACTTGTCACAAGGTCTGGCTAATTTTTGTGTTTTTAGTAGAGACGGGGTTTCACCATGTTGGCCAGACTGGTCTCGAACTCCTGACCTGAAGTGATCTGCCCGCCTTAGTCTCCCAAAGTGCTGGGATTACAGATGTGAGCCACTGCACCTGTCTGGCTTTGTCTTTAACGCTTACTAGACAAAGCATTTTGTCTGATTAATAATGCTCAGAGAGCTAAAGAAAGATGCAGATAGAGACTAGCGAACAATACAGTCAGGATGGCTAAACGTGATCCCAAGAAACCAAAGGGCAAGATGTCTGCTTATGCCTTCTTTGTGTAGATGCACAGAGAAGGACATAGAAGAAAAACCCAGAGGTCCCTGTCAATTTTGCAGATTTTCCCAAGAAGTCCTCTGAGAGGTGCAAGACAATGGGAAAGAGAACCCTAAATCTGATTAAATTGCAAAGGCAGATAAAGTATGCTATGATCTGGAAATGGAGGATAACAGACCAGCTAAGGGAGGCAAGAAGAAGTTTCCTAATGCCCCCAAAAGGCCATCCTCTGCATTATTCCTGTTCTGTTCAGAATTCCTCCCCAAGACCAAATCCACAAACCCTAGTATCTCTACTGGAGATGTGGCAAAAAGCTGGCTGAGATGTGGAATAAGTTAAATGACAGTGAAAAGTAGACTTACATCACTAAGGCGGCAAAGCTGAAGGAGAATTATGAGAAGGATGTTTCTGACTCTAAGTCTAAACGAAAGTTTGATGGCACAAAGCGTCCTGCTAAAGTTGCCTAGAAAAATGTGGAAGAGGAAGATGAAGAAGACAAGGAGGAGGAGGAAAGAGGAGGAGGATGAATAAAAAAAACTTTGTCAAAAAAAGAAAAGAAAGATGCAGACAAAGTCAGGTACATGATTTATGGACAAAATGGAAAGATCAATAAAAATATAGCGAACACAAGAAGGAACCAAAAGGAAATTCTGTAGCCGAAAAGTACAGTAACTGAAATGAAAAATTCATGGAGGGATTCAGAAGCAGATTTGAACAGGCTGAAGACGGAATCAACAAACTTGAAGATAAGACAATTGAAATTACTGAGTCTGAGGAACAGAAAGAAAGAGGACTGAAGAAGAGTAAACAGGGTCCAAGAAACATGTGGGACACCATCAAGTAGAAGAACACCCACTGTAGGGGTGCCAGAAATAGAACAGAGAGAGGGAAAGAGAAAATGAGGTTATTGGCTAGGTGCAGTGGCTTACACCCATCATCCCAGCATTTTGGTAGGCTGAGGTGGGCGGATCACTTGAAGCCAGGACTTTGTGACCAGCCTGGCCAACACGGTGAGACCCTGTATCTACTAAAAATACAAAAATTAGCTAGGAGTGGTGGCAGGTGTCTGTACTGCCAGCTGCTCGGGAGGCTGAGGCAGAAGAATCACTTGAACCCAGGAGGCAGAGATTGCAGTGAGCTGAGATTGTGCCACTGCACTCCAACCTGGGCGATAGAGCAAGACTTCATCTCAAAAGAAAAAAGAAAATGAGATTATTATTGTTTTTAATCGATAAATAGTGAGAGATTATTTGAAGAAATAATGGCTGAAAACATCTCAAATTTGGTGAAATACATGAATCTAAACATCCAAGAAGCTCAGTGAACTCAGAGTAGGATGAATTTAAAGAGGCCCTCACAGAGACACACTGTCATCAAACTGCCCAAACCACAGATAACAGAGAGAATCTTTAATTTTTGATTAATTAGTTAATTAATAACTAATTAATTAATCTTTTTTTTTTTTTGAGATGGAGTCTCACTCTGTCACCCAGGCTGGAGTGCAGTGGCTGGATCTCAGCTCACTGCAAGCTCTGCCTCCTGGGTTTATGCCATTTTCCTGCCTCAACCTCCCGAGTAGCTGGGACTACAGGTGCCTGCCACCTCGCCTGGCTAGTTTTTTTTGTATTATTTAGTAGAGACGGGGTTTCACCAGGTTAGCCAGGATGGTCTTGATGTCCCGACCTTGTGATCCGCCCGTCTTGGCCTCCCAAAGTGCTGGGATTACAGGCTTGAGTCACCGCGCCCAGCCTAGTTAATCTTATAGAGATGGGATCTTGTTATGTTGCCCAGGCTGGCCCCAAACTCCTAGACTCAAGCAATCCTCCTGCCTTGGCCTTCCAAAGTACAGGGATTGCAGGTGTGAACCACTGCACCCAGCCACAGGTGTGAGCCAAGAGAGAATCTTGAAAGCAGTGAGAGAGAAACAAATTGTTACATACGAGGGCTCTCCAATAAGATTAACAGCAGATTTCTCAGCAGAAACATTGGTGGCAAGAAGGCAATGGGTTGGTACATTCAAAGACCTAAAAGAAAAAACTGTCAATCAAGAATCCTGCTGTGCATGTTAACTCCTTCCTGAAATCCTAGCTACTTAGGAGGCTTGAGGTGGGAGAATCACTTGAGGTCAGGAGTTCAAGACCAACCTGGGCAACATAGCAAGAGCTCATCTCTAAAAACATTTTTTTTAATTAGCCAGGCATGTTGGTGCACAACTGTAGTTGCAGCTTCTTAGGAGGCTGAGGCAGGGAGGATTACTTGAGCTAAGGAGTTTGAGGATGCAGTGAGCTATGGTCATACCACTGCACTCCATCCTGGGTGACAGAGTGAGACTCTGTCTCTTAAAAAAGAAAACAAGACAAAACAAAGGTAATCCTGTACCTGGCAAAACTGTCCTCAAAAAAGAAGAAATGAAGGTATTCCCAGATAAACAAAAGCAGAAAGAGTTTATTACCACTAGATCTGTCTTACAGAAAATGCTAAAGGGACTTCTGTAGATTGAAATTAAAGGACATTCTGCAATTATATAGGCAGTAGGAAAAAAGTAAAATTTTAAAAAAATAAATTAAAGAACACTAGGCAATAACTCAAAATCCTAGGAGGAAATAAAGATCTCCTATAAAGGTAAATACATGGAAAATTACAAAAGCTAGTATTATTGTCATTTTGGGTTGTAACACCACTTTTCCTTTTATACATGATTTAAAAGACTGATAGTAAAAAAAAACAGTAATAAGTCTATGTTTTTTGGCACCCAATGTATAAAGGTGTAACTTCTGACATCATCAACTGAGAGGGTGGTAGCAGAGCCGTATAGGAACAGAGTATGCTATGGTAGCCCCTCCTTACCCAGGGCTTTACTTTCTGTGGTTGCAGTTACTCATGGTCAACTGTGGCCCAAAAATATTAAATGGAAAATTCCAGAAGTAAACAATTCATAAGTTTTAAACTGTGCACCATTCTGAGTAGCATGATGCAATCTCTTGCTCGCTTGCTCCATCCTGCTTAGGATGTGAATCACCCCTTTGTCCAGCATATCCACATTTTATATGCTACCTGCCCCATTAGTCACTCAGTAGCCATCTGCAGTCGACTCTCATGGTATCACAGTGCTTGTGTTCAAGTAGCCCTGTTTTAATTAATAATGGCCTCAAAGGGCAAGAGTAGTGATGCTGGCATTTTATCCTCTCACATGATCAGAAGAAGAAGGGTGAATACAGTATAATAAGATATTTTGAGGCCGGGCGCGGTGGCTCAAGCCTGTAATCCCAGCACTTTGGGAGGCCGAGGCGGGTGGATCACGAGGTCAGGAGATCGAGACCATCCTGGCTAACATGGTGAAACCCCGTCTCTACTAAAAATACAAAAAACTAGCCGGGCATGGTGGCGGGCGCCTGTAGTCCCAGCTACTCGGAGGCTGAGGCGGGAGAATGGCGTGAACCCGGGAGGTGGAGCTTGCAGTGAGCCGAGATCGCGCCACTGCACTCCAGCCTGGGCGACAGAGCGAGACTCCGTCTCAAAAAAAAAAAAAAAAAAAGATATTTTGAGAGAGAGATAGAGAGACCACATTCGCATAACTTTTATTACAGTAGGTTGTTATAATTGTTCTATTTCATTGTTCGTTATTGTTGTTAATCTCTTACTGTGCCTAATTTAGAAATTAAACTTTATCATGGGTATGTAGGTATAGGAAAAAAACACAGTATATACATAGTAACCAAGCCTTTTTTTTTTTTTTTTTTTACCTCAGGTGATCTGCCTGCCTCAGTCTCCCAAAGTGCTGGGATTACAGGCATGAGCCACCTTTCCCAGCCCGTGTGTACATATTCTTTAACATGCATAAAACAGTACTTTGAAAAAGAACACAAATAAAAATGTAAAAAGCAGGACAATTCTAAAAGCTCTCGGAGAGAGAGAAATTAACCTACTAAGGAGTGCAAATCCACTCACATCAAACTTATCAGCGTCACTGGATGCTTGAGGACCCTGGAGCAATGCCTTTAATGTTCTCAGTAAAAATAATCTGAAACTTGAAATTGTTTTTTGCTTTGAGACGGAGTCTCACTCTGTCGCCCAGAATGCAGTGCAGTGATGTGATCTCGGCTCACTGCAACCTCCACCTCCCAGTTCAAGCAATTCTCCTGCCTCAGCTTCCCGAGTAGCTGGAATTACAGGGGCCTGCCACCATGCCTGGCTATGTTTTTGTATTTTCAGTAGAGACGGGGTTTCACTGTGTTAGCCAGGATGGTCTCGATCTCCTGACCTCGTGATCTGCCCGCCTCGGCCTCCCAAAGTGCTGGGATTACAGGTGTGAGCCACCGCGCCCAGCCTGAAACTTGAAATTCTATACCTAGCTAATTTACCAATGACATGTAAGGGTGGAATAAAGACTTTTTTTTTTTTTTGAGATGGAGTCTCTCTGTGTTGCCCACGCTGGAGTGCAGTGGCACGACCTCAGCTCACTGTAACCTCTGCCTCCTGGGTTCAAGTGATTCTCCTGCCTCAGCCTCCCAGGTAGCTGGGATTACAGGTGACTGCCACCATGCCTGGCTAATTTTTGTATTTTTAGTAGAGACAGGGTTTCACCATGTTGGCCAGGCTGGTCTTGAAATCCTAACCTCAGGTGATCTGCCTGCCTCGGCCTCCCAAAGTGCTGGGATTACAAGGTGTGAGTCACCATGCCAGGCCTGGAATAAAGACATTTTTAGAACTACATGCTGTGGAAGATTGTATTATTACCTAGCAGATATTCACTCCTTTCCCCTGAGCTCTGTGGGAGGTGCGCACTTCCTTGCCCCATTGCTGTTGGGCTTAGCCGTGTGACTTGCTTCAGCTGATCAGATGGAAGCAGATGTGACCCAGCAGAAACTTGAAATATGCTTGCTCTGGGCTTGGGCTTGTGTCTTTCACCAAGAGAGGCATCTGTCTGGCAGCTGCTGGTTCACGTGGGACAAAAGATGGTTGGAACAGACCGGGAGCTGATCCGCAGTCCAGAGTCAAGCCCAGCCAGGCCCTGCCTGGACCCGCTGAACCACAGTTGAGCTGCAGATATGTGAGGAAGAAATAAATGGTTGTTTTGCCACTGTGCTTTGTGATAGTATGTTATACAGCAAAACCTAAGACACATGGACTCAGAACAGTTTCTCTCCCACATACACCTTCTGGGGAAGTCCCTTGGGGATTTGCGATGGCAGAGAGGGGAATACATGGGATCCAGGAAGCAGAAGATTCAACTCAGACAGCAGTGAAGGAAGACCTGGAAGACAGTGGGCACAGGCTCAGACTGGAGTAGAGCACAACAGCAGCGGGAGAGGGACATCCCGAAAACAAGGTGACTCCACAGATGCCAGAGCACCCTTGAGATTCCGGAAGAGCCTCGAGATGCAGTAAAGGAAGACAATGCAACAAAGAAAGAAAAGCAACTTGCGGTCGGGCTTGGTGGCTCACGCCTGTAATCCCTGCACTTTGGGAGGCCAAGGCGGGTGGATTGCTTGAGGTCAGGAGTTCAAGACCAGCCTGGCCAACATGGTGAAACTCCATCTCTACTACAAATACAAAAAATTAGCCAGGTGTGGTGGCGGGCGCCCGTAATCCCAGCTACTTGGGGGTTAAGGCAGGAGAATTGCTTGAACCCAAAGGTGAAAGGTGCAGTGAGCTGAGATCGTACCACTGCACTCCAGCCTGAGTGACAGAGCGACAGAGTGAGACTCCGTTTCAAAAAAAAAAAAAGCAACTTCCAACTCTAGGGAAAAAAGCAAAAGTTGAATAAAGGAAAATGTAGGCCGGGCGCGATGGCTCAAGCCTGTAATCCCAGCACTTTGGGAGGCCGAGGCGGGTGGATCACGAGGTCAGGAGATCGAGACCATCCTGGCTAACACGGTGAAACCCCATCTCTACTAAAAAATACAAAAAACTAGCCGGGCGAGGTGGTGGGTGCCTGTAGTCCCAGCTACTCGGGAGGCTGAGGCAGGAGAATGGCGTAAACCCGGGAGGCGGAGCTTGCAATGAGCTGAGATCTGGCCACTGCACTCCAGCCTGGGTGACAGAGCGAGACTCCGTCTCAATTAAAAAAAAAAAAAGAAAAAGAAAAATGTAGCACTGCACAACTTGGCTCTACAGTGATGACATTTTGTATTATAAAGAAAAGTGTTGCCCAATCTTCACCTTTAGAATCGAGCTATATTCTGGGCCAGGTGCAGTGGCTTTATTCTGGGCCAGGTGCAGTGGCTCATGCCTATAATCCCAACTGTTTAGGAGACTGAGGCAGGGGGATCGCTTGAGTCGAGGAGTTCAAGACCAGCCTGGGCAACATAGTGAGAGATCCAATCTCTACACAAAAATTAAAAAGTTAGCCGGGTATGGTGGCATTGACCTGTGGTCCCAGCCACTTGGGAGGCTGAGGTGGGAGGATCCCTTGAGCCCAGGAGGTCGAGGCTGCAGTGAGCTGTGATGGCACCACTGCACTCCAGCCTGGGTGACAGAGTGAGATCCTGTCTCAAAAAAAACCCCAAAACAACAATGACAGCCGGGCACGGTGGCTCAAGCCTGTAATCCCAGCACTTTGGGAGGCCGAGACAGGCAGATCACGAGGTCAGGAGATTGAGACCATCCTGGCTAAGATGGTGAAACCCCGTCTCTACTAAAAAATACAAAAAACTAGCCGGGCGAGGTGGCGGGCGCCTGTAGTCCCAGCTACTCGGGAGGCTGAGGCAGGAGATGGCGTAAACCCGGGAGGCGG
>NC_037675.1:104894994-104911422 GCF_003255815.1 Theropithecus gelada | reverse complement strand
TTGAGACGGAGTCTCGCTCTGTCACCCAGGCTAGAGTGCAGTGGCGGGATCTCAGCTCACTGCAAGCTCCACCTCCCAGCTTCATGCCATTCTCCTGCCTCAGCCTCCCGAGTAGCTGGGACTACAGGCGCCCGCCACCTCGCCCGGCTAGTTTTTTGTATTTTTTAGTAGAGACGGGGTTTCACCGTGTTCGCCAGGATGATCTCGATCTCCTGACCTCGTGATCTGCCCGTCTCAGCCTCCCAAAGTGCTGGGATTACAGGCTTGAGCCACCGCGCCGGCTGGTGTCTCTTATTGTAAGAGTACTAATCCCCTCATGAAGGCCCCACCCTTGTGACCTCATCTAACCCCATTACCTCCCAAAGACTCTAGCTCCAAATACTATCACATTGGGAGTTTGGTCTGCAATACAGAAATTTTGGGGAGGATACTATTTAGTCCATAGCAAACTTCTTTCTAGATTAAAGAAGCCTTTTGAATTTGAGGTTTTTTTTTTTTGTTTGTTTGTTTGTTTGTTTGTTTTTGGTGCTTCATGACACTGACGTTTTTGCTTCCTCGTAGTGGCGCTGTGCAGGCTTGCATATCTACCAGGCTGTTTACTTTCATCTTGCTCACGGTGTGTTCGGCTGCCCCGGCTAGGCTCTCTCTTCTGATGTTGAGTAGGAGATTTCTCTGACACTCACGTTGCTCCTGGGGGTATTTATCTTCCCCTATGTATCAGCTTTGACTAGTTTTGGCTGCATACATAAGAAAAAATATGCAAAACAAGACAAATGTTTCTTTCCCTCCTCTAAAAGCACCCTGGAGCGAATCAGCACAGTGTGGATATGACACCTTCAACAGCATCCGGGCCAGCCTCTGATCTTTCTGCCCCGTTCAGACCCACGTACTTCTCACTGCCAGGTGGTCCTGACCAGGCGCAACTTCTCCATGACTCTGGTTGGTCACACTTTCTGGGGACATTTACAAGACGAGGGTTAGCGGGAAGAACTACAGTCTGGCTGCTGCCAATGCCCTGAGGCTGTACTTGATACTCATCATCTTCCTCACCCTGAACCATCTAGACATTCTGCAAAACAGCATGTTGGTCACCATACAGAGGGCGTCATGTTAATCCGAGCAGATGCCTTGGTAAGACACATGCCATCCAGAGGACTGGAGATAAAGCCTATGAGAATCAGGAGCCTCCACAAGGACGGTTTAATGCGTTCATCAGGCCACATGGAGACCGCTAGTTTTGCATTGGGCCAGGAGCAGAAAGAGCTCTCCGGCAGTCCAGGCTGCCACAGGAGCAGCTTCCTGCATGCACCCATGACTCAGCAGGTGCAACGGAACTAGAGGGGGCTGTGGTTGGGAAAGATGTTATTTCCCAGTACAGGCCCCTTGGGTTCTGGAGAACCCTTACACAACAGAGAACTACAGACCATTCAAAAAGCAGCCCTGATGCGCTCCTGGCCCCTGGCCCCTGCTAGAAACTGTCTGATGGCTAGAACTTCCCAAGATGAGTTCATTCTGGCTGGGTGCAGTGGCTCATGTCTGTAATCCCAGCACTTTGGGAGGCCGAGGCAGGTGAATCACTGAAGGTCAGTGGTCAGTGACCACTGACAGTGGATCACTGCAGGATCACCAGCCTGGCCAAGATGGCAAAACCCCATCTCTACTAAACATGCAAAAATTAGCCAGGCGTGGTGGCAGGTGCCTGTAATCCCAGCTACTTGCGAGGCTGAGACAGGAGAATCGCTTGAACCCAGGAGGAGGAGGTTGCACTGAGCTGAGATCATGCCACTGCACTCCAGCCTGGGTGACGGAACAAGATTCCATCTCCAAAAAAAAAAAAAAGAAAAAAGAAAAAAAAAAGGAGCTGATTCTGCTGGACCCACCAAGTCTTCAGGTCAGGAGGACCCAACGGTAACCCACAGTGAGATGGAAGTGGTACGTCTGCAGTACTGCATGGCAGGACCAGGGGGCACAATGGGCTGCACCACAGGTGGCTCGCACACCCGAGTCATCTGCCACTGTTGCACCAACACCTCTCCCTCAACTACACCTATGGCCTCATAGCAGGAGGAGGGAGGTGATGAGTATCACATCCAGCCTCAGGACATCTGCAGCAGCCAGCATTCAGGTCTTGAATTTCATGGAGACAGAGAGCTGAACAATTCACATTGCTGTAGGGAAGACCATGAATGGATGCTGCTGTGACCCCAGGGCACCACAGGTGGAAGTTTTAGCCACTGCAGGGCTGGGACACTTCAGGGACTGTCATTATTCCACCTACTGGGTCCTTACTACCATTCAACCAGTGAGTTACCCTTAAGGAATCCCATCCTTGCGGTCTCCTTCATAGGATGGCTCTGGTTCCAGCTATCCTAGGTCAAGTTCCTAGAAGCAGCGCCTGCAATGGGGATTCTTGTAAACGTAATTTATTACAGTGTGCATGCATTAAGCCGTTTCTTACATTGCTATAAAGAAATACCTGAGGCTGAGTAATTTATAAGAAAAGAGGCTGATTTGCCTCCTGGTTTTGCAGGCTGTACAGGAAACATAGTGCCAGCATCTTCTGGTGAGGCCTCAGGAAGCTCTTACTCACGGCAGAAGGCAAAGCAGGAGCAGGTGTTTCACCAGGCACGAGTGGGAGGAAGAGAGTGGGGGGGAGGTGCCACACACTTTTAAACATCCAGATCTTGTGAGAATTCATGCACTATCATGAGAACAGCACCCAGAGGATGATGCTAAACTATTTCATTAGAAATCCACCTCCACGATCGAACCACCTCCCACCAGGCCCCACCTCCAACACTGGAGATCACATTTCAACATATTTGGGTGGGACAAATATCCAAACTATATCAGCGCTCTAGGGAGGAGAGAGTGAGGAAAATCGGAGAGGGCAAAGGAAAAAGGGTAAGCACAGCTGTGTTCTCGGGCGGAGTCTGTCTGGCTTTAACCTGGTCCCATGGAAAGCGTGGAGCAAAAATTGCATCTGGGTTCATCCACCTCAAAGCAAGAAGTGGGCATTTTACATCGTCAGTCTGTCGTTGGCTGCTGACTTATCAGACAAGGCAGTACCTGTTCTTCCAAGGCAATTGGCTGGAGGGAAGGGGGCCAGTGAACTCTGGCAGTCAACACTCACAGCGCTTGTGATTCTTAAGACAATCAGGAGATGTGTGCAGAGACAGAGAACAGCGCTGTGTCAAGATGCCAATTGTGATGGTGAAATGGATCATGGAAAATAAATCTGTGGCCGGGCACAGTGGCTCACGCCTGTAATCCCAGCACTTTGGGAGGCTGAGGCAGGCGGATCACTTGAGGTCAGGAGTTTGAGACCAGCTTGGCCAACATGGTGAAACCCTGTCTCTACTAAAAATACAAAAGTTAGCCAGACCTGGTGGCACTTGCCTGTAATCCCAGCTACTCAGGAGTCTGAAGCAGGAGAATCACTTGAACTCGGGAGGTGGAGGTTGCAATGAGCCAAGATCATTGCACCACTGTACTCCAGCCTGGGCGACAGAGCAAAACTCCATCTCAAAAAAAAAAAAAAAAGAAAAAAAAAAAGAAATCTCCATGACTCTTCAGATGACCACACCCTAGATGAGTTTTCTCAAATACAAGCATCAATGAGTGAACAATATGCCTCTAAGGACAAAAGGGAAATATGGATCTTGCTCCTGTTGCCCAGGCTGGAGTGCAGTGGTGTGATCTTGGCTCACTGCAGCCTTGACATCCCAGGCTCAAGCAGTCCCACCCCAGCCTTCCTAATAGCTGGGACTACAGGCTCGAGCCACCATGCCCAGCTAATTTTTGTATTTTTTGTAGAGACAGAGTTTCGTCATGTTGCCCAGTCTGGTCTTGAACTCCTGGGCTCAAGTGATCCACCCACCTTGGTCTCCCAAAGTGTTGGGATTACAGGCATGAGCCACTGCACCTGGCCGAATTATGGATTCTCATATCCATATTCAGTCCTTCAACAGGAAGAACGAGAAACACAACGTTTTTAACAAGAAATGGGATACATTTTGTTAAAAAGATGCATGATAATATTTCTTCATCTTTTATGATGTTTGTATACACACTTTCCTTGATACATTCAGTAAGTGGATGATTGATAAAGTTGGGTGATTGGAAGGAAATAGATGATGAAGAAATGGAAACAATTCATTGGATTGACCATTTGATTGGGGTTTATAAATCTAACCATGACAATATTTCATAATTATGTAACAAAGAAGATGGCCATCCTCTCAACAAAATTATGAGTGTCAAAGTTTTCAAAAGTATTGGGTTTTGCAGATTCAAAGACAAGAGTGAGAAGTAATGATAAGCTAAAACCTACTAAAGATGTAGTTGAAATCTGGAAGCAGTTTTTACAAGATGGATATGTTCTAGATTCAATATACAAGACAGGGCATGAGCAGTAAAGAACATTGCCTACTCGTTTTTTTGTTTGTTTGTTTTTCTTGTTGTTGTGGTTGTTTTAACAGTGACAGGGTCTCACTATGTTGCCTAGGCTGGTCTTGAACTCCTGGGCTCAAGCAGTGCTTCCACCTTGGCCTTCCAAAGTGCTGGGATTACAGATGTGAGTCATTGTATGCAGTCCATTCTTGGTATATATACTTTCTTTCTTTCTTTTTTGAGACAGAGTTTTGCTCTTGTTGCCTAGGCTAGAGTGCAATGGTGTGATCTTGACTCACTGCAACCTCCACCTCCTGGGTTCAAGCAATTCTCCTGCCTCAGCCTCCCAAGTAGCTGGGATTACAGGTGCCCAGCACCACACCTGGCTAATTTTTATTTTTAGTCGAGATGGGGTTTTGCTGTGTTGGCCAGGCTGGTCTCAAACTCCTACCTCAGATGATCCACCCACCTCGGCCTCCCAAAGTGCTGGGGTTATAGGTGTGAGTCGCCGTTCCTGACCTCTTTTCTTTTCTTCTTTCCTTTTCTTCTCTTTCTTTCTTTCTTTCCTTCCTCCCTCCCTCCCTCCCTCCCTCCCTCCCTTCCCTCCCTTCTTTCTTTCCTTCCTTCTTTCCTTTCCTCCATCCCTGCCTCTCTCTCTCTCTTTCTTGACGGAGTTTCACTCTTGTCGCCCGGGCTGGAATGCAATGGTGCAATCTCGGCTCACTGCAACCTCCACCTCCCAAGTTCAAGTGATTCTCTTGCCTCAGCCTCCCAAGTAGCTGGATTACAGGGACGCACCACCACGCCTGGCTAATTTTTGTATTTTCAGTAGAGACGGGGTTTCACCACATTGGCCAGGCTGGTCTTGAACTCTTGATTTCAGGTGATCCACCCACCTCGGTCTCCCAAAGTCCTGGGATTACAGGCGTGAGCCACTGCACCCAGCCACCTCTTCGTTTTTTTAAGACAGTGTTTTATTCTGTCACCCACCCAGGCTGGAGTGCAGTGGCTCAATCTCAGCTCACTGCAACCTCTGCCTCTTGGGTTCAAGTGATCCTCCCACCTCAGCCCCCCAGGTATCTGGGACTACAGGAAAGCGCCATCACGCCCAGATATATTTTTGGTTTTGTTTTGTTTATAGAGATGAGGTTTTGCCACGTTGTCCAGGCTCGTCTTGAGCTCCTGACCTCAAGTGATCCACCCACTTTGACCTCCAAAGTGNGGCCTCCCAAAGTGCTGGGATTACAGGCGTGAGCCACCGCGCCCAGCCTGTTTAGCTCATATTTTAACACTTACTTGAGTACAGTGTAACTCTTTTTTTTTTTTTTTTTTTTTGAGACGGAGTCTCGCTGTGCTCCCAGGCTGGAGTGCAGTGGCGTGATCTCGGCTCACTGCAAGCTCCGCCTCCCGGGTTCACGCCATTCTCCCGCCTCAGCCTCCCAAGTAGCTGAGACTACAGGCGCCCGCCACCACGCCCGGCTAGTTTTTTGTATTTTTAGTAGAGACGGGGTTTCACCGTGTTAGCCAGGATAGTCTCGATCTCCTGACCTCGTGATCCACCCGCCTCGGCCTCCCAAAGTGCTGGGATTACAGGCTTGAGCCACCGCGCCCGGCCTCTTTTTTTCTTTTTTTTTTGTGACAGAGTCTCGTTCTGTTGCCCAGGTTGGAGTGCAGTGGTGTGATCTCGGCTCCTGCAAGCTCCGCCTCCTGGGTTCACGCCATTCTCCTGCCTCAGCCTCCCAAGTGGCTGGGACTACAGGTGCCCGCCACCACGCCTGGCTAATTTTTTTGTATTTTTAGTAGAGACGGGGTTTCACCGTGTTAGCCAGGATGGTCTCAATCTCCTGACCTCGTGATCCGCCCGCCTTGGCCTCCCAAAGTGCTGGGATTAAGGTGTAAGCCACTGTGCCCAGCGCTTTCTTGGTATATATACTTTCAAAACAGGAAAATTTGGGATTGAAATTTGGATTTCCTACACTTACATTCGTATTATAATTTCTAATAAGGTTGTTTGTTATGATCCCTTTATTCTTCTGTAAATTATTATAAGGCTACTTAAAATATAAATAAAATTAAAAGGGTCCTTTGGACTCGAGGTAAATTGTTATATAATAATTCTTTTTCCCAGTATACTGGATGTTAACCCAGTGTTGTTTGTAATAGCAAAAGATTGGAAACTTCTCAAAGGTCCATCAATAGGGCACTGGTTAAATAAATAAATATTGCTGTCTTCTAGCAATGGAATATTATTTTGCTATAAAAATTGATGACAAAAATATACATGTACTGCTATGGAATAATTTCCAAAATATAAAGTGAAAGAAACAAGGTTCAGAACAGGATGTAAAACACGCAATGGTTTGTGTTATAAAAAAGGGAGAAAAAGTATGATTTCGCTTGAATATGCATAAACTATTTCTGATAATATTGACTTTTTTCTGTAGAGGGCATCTGGGTGGCTAGCCACAGGCATGAGAAAGAAATGTTTCAGCAAAAATCCCTTTTACACACTGACATAGACTAACATAGACTGACATAGACTCACGTAGACTGACATAAACTAATATAGGCCGGGCGTGGTGGCTCAAGCCTGTAATCCCAGCACTTTGGGAGGCCGAGATGGGCGGATCACAAGGTCAGGAGATCGAGACCATCCTGGCTAACACAGTGAAACCCCGTCTCTACTAAAAAATACAAAAAAAACTAGCCGGGAGTGGTGGCGGGCACCTGTAGTCCCAGCTACTCGGGAGGCTGAGGCAGGAGAATGGCGTAAACCCGGGAGGCGGAGCTTGCAGTGAGCCGAGATCCGACCACTGCACTCCAGCCTGGGTGACAGTGCGAGACTCCGTCTCGGGGGGGGAAAAAAAACCAAACAAACAAACAAACAAAACGAATATAGACTGACATAGACTAACACAGACTGACATAGACTAACGCAGACTGACATAGACTAACGTAGACTGACATAGACTAACGCAGACTGACATAGACTAATGTAGACTGACATAGACTAACGTGGACTGACATAGACTAACATAGACTGACATAGACTAATGCAGACTGACATAGACCGACATAGACTAATGTAGACTGACATAGACTAACATAGACTGACATAGACTAATGCAGACTGACATAGACTAATGTAGACTGACATAGACTAACATAGACTGACATAGACTAATGCAGACTGACATAGACTAATGTAGACTGACATAGACTGACATAGACTAATGTAGACTGACATAGACTGACATAGACTAATGTAGACTGACATAGACTGACATAGACTAATGTAGACTGACATACACTGACATGGACTGACATGGACTGACATGGACTGATATGGACTGATATAGACTGACATAGACTGATATGGACTGACAAAGACTGACATGGACTGACATAGACTGACATGGACTGACATAGACTGACATAGACAACGTAGACTGACATAAACTAACGTGGACTGACATAGACTGACATAGACTAACACAGACTGACATAGACTAACATAGACTGACATAGACTAACGCAGACTGAGATAGACTGATGTAGACTGACAGACTAATGCAGATTGACATAGACTGACATAGAGTGACATAGACTAATGTAGACTGACATAGACTGACGTAGACTGACATAGACTGACATAGACTAACATAGACTGACATAGACTAACGTGGACTGACATAGACTGACATAGACTGATGTAGACTGACATAGACTGACATGGACTGACATGGACTGACGTAGACTGATATGGACTGACATAGACTGACGTGAGCTGATACAGACTAACATAGACTGACATAGACTAACGTGGACTGACATAGACTGACATAGACTGACATAGACTAATGTAGACTGACATAGACTGATGTAGACTGACATGGACTGACATAGACTGACATAGACTGACATAGACTAACGTAGACTGACATAGACTAACGTGGACTGACATAGACTGACATAGACTAATGTAGACTGACATAGACTGACATGGACTGACATGGACTGATGTAGACTGATATGGACTGACATAGACTGATGTAGACTGACGTAGACTGAAAGGAGAACTCAGAAGGGACACGCTCAGTGTCGGGCACGCCTCAGTCAAGGAGGCTCTGCTGACAACACTGTTCCTGTCTCAGTGACTTACTACAACAAAGGTGATTTCTCACTGATGTTCCAGCTCCCTTGAGGGTGCGCTGGGGACTCTGCTCCACCCACTCTGGGACCCATGCTGACACCGCAGCTGCCATCTTGAGAGACACTGGTTGCCATGGCCACTCTGAGAATCTTAGACATGTAATGAAATATATAATTTCATATTTTATATATTTTAATTGAAATATCTGTATATCGGCCGGGCGCGGTGGCTCACGCCTGTAATCCCAGCACTTTGGGAGGCCGAGGCGGGCGGATCACAAGGTCAGGAGATCGAGACCACGGTGAAACCTCGTCTCTACTAAAAATACAAAAAATTAGCCGGGCGCGGTTGTGGGCGCCTGTAGTCCCAGCTACTCGGGAGGCTGAGGCAGGAGAATGGCGGGAACCCGGGAGGCGGAGCTTGCAGTGAGCTGAGATCCGGCCACTGCACTCCAGCCTGGGCGACAGAGCGAGACTCCGTCTCAAAAAAAAAAAAAAAAGAAATATCTGTATATCATATATCTATTTTACTTATGTTTTTTGAGACAGGGTCTTACTCTGTCCATCAGGCTCAGGTGCAGTGGCATGATCATGGCTCACGGCAGCCTCAACCTCCCAGGCTTAAGCGAGCCCTCCATCTCAGCCTCCTGAGTAGCTATGACTGCAGACATGCGCCACCACATGCTGCTAATTTTTTTGTACTTTATTTTATTTTATTTTATTATTTTTTGAGACAGAGTTTCACTCTTGTCGCCCAGATTGGAGTGCAATGGCCGATCTTGGCTCACCGTAACCTCTGCCTCCTGGGTACAAGCGATTCTGCTGCCTCAGCCTCCCGAGTAGATGGGATTACAGACACCCACCACCACGCCCAGCTAACGTTTGTATTTTTAGTACAGACAGGATTTCACCATGTTGGCCAGGCTGGTCTCGAACTCCTGACCTCAGGTGATC
Source organism: Theropithecus gelada (assembly GCF_003255815.1). Classification (NCBI taxonomy): domain Eukaryota; kingdom Metazoa; phylum Chordata; class Mammalia; order Primates; family Cercopithecidae; genus Theropithecus; species Theropithecus gelada. The sequence continues at coordinate 104,901,924 of NC_037675.1, read as the reverse complement.
CGGCCGCCTAGCCCTCCCAAAGTGTTGGGATTACAGGCATGAGCCACCATGCCCAGCCTAAGGTAAAATTTGCGTACAATGAAATGAACAAATTTGGGGCAAATGCATATATCCATACACCTATGTAACCCAAACTTCTATCAAGATATAAAACATTGCTGTCACTGGCCGGGCGCGGTGGCTCAAGCCTGTAATCCCAGCACTTTGGGAGGCCGAGACGGGTGGATCACGAGGTCAGGAGATCGAGACCATCCTGGCTAACACGGTGAAACCCCGTCTCTACTAAAAAATACAAAAAACTAGCCGGGCGAGGTGGCGGCGCCTGTGGTCCCAGCTACTCGGGAGGCTGAGGCAGGAGAATGGCGGGAACCCGGGAGGCGGAGCTTGCAGTGAGCTGAGATCCGGCCACTGCGCTCCCGCCTGGGCAACAGAGCGAGACTCCGTCTCAAAAAAAAAAAAAAAAAAAAAAACATTGCTGTCACCATGGAAGGTTCCCCTGTGCCCTTTCCCATCAATCCCCACCCCACACCATCCACAGAAGCAATCGCTGTCTTGAATTCTTCACCACAGATTAGTGTAGCCTGTTTTAGAACTTTATATAATTGGAACCATACATATGTATTCTTTTTCGTAAGTCTTCTTTCATTTCAGTACATTTTTGAGATTCATAACTTTTGCTGTGCACATTAGTAATTCATTCCTTTTTATTGTTAATATCCAATTTTTAGTATATGGTACAGTTTATCCACTCTCCTGTTAATAGGTCCTTGTGATGTTTACAGTTTGGGATTATTATGAAAAAAACTTCAATGGCCATTCTCGTAAGTCTTTTCAGGAACATTTGCTTTCATTTTTATTTATTTATTTATTTATTGAGTCGAAGTCTTGCGCTTTCACCAGGCTGGAGTGCAGTGGCACGATCTCGGCTCACTGCAAGCTCCGCCTCCTGGGTTCAAGTGATTCACCTGTCTCAGCCTCTCGAGTAGCTGGGATGACAGGCGCCCGCCACCACACCCAGCTAATTTTTGTATTTTTAGTAGAGACGAGGTTTCGCCATGTTGGCCAGGATGGTCTGGATCTATTGACCTCGTGATCCGCCTCCCTCAGCCTCCCAAAGTGCTGGGATTACAGGTGTGAACCACCGCACCTGGCCTCATTTCTATTAAGTGTGGAGTTCTCTAGAAGTGGAATTGTGGGTTTAGAAACCAGGTGTATGTTCAGTTTTTGTTAGAAACTGTTAGAACTTTTCCTAAAGTGTTGGTACCATATTACCTACCAACCCACAGTATGTAAGAGTTCCAGTGGCCCCACTTTCTCACCATATTTGGTGTTGTCAAGTTTCAAATTTCAGTTGTTCTGGTGGGTGTGTAGTGTTATTTTACTATGGCTCTTTAATAAACTTCTGCTTTATATATTTTGAGAGTATTTCATCAGGTGCATTCAATGATAGAACTGTTCTTTCTTTTCTTTTCTTTTTTTTTTTTTTGAGACAGAGTCTTGCTCTGTCGCCCTGGCTGGAGTGCAGTGGTGTGATCTCAGCTTACTGCAACCTCCACTTCCCGGGTTCAAGCAATTCTCCTGCCTCAGCCTACTGAGTAGCTGGGATTACAGGCACCCACCTCCACGCCCGGCTAATTTTTGTATTTTTTAGTAGAGGCGGGGTTTTACTACGTCGGCCAGGCTGGTCTCGAACTCCTGACCACAGGTGACCCACCCGCCTCGGACTCCCAAAGTGGTTGGATTATAGGTGTGAGCCACTGCGCCCGGTCAGAACTTTTATTTCTGATGTGTTGAACTGTTCATCACATTGTGCCGATCCTCTTTATTCCTAATGACTTTTCTTGGTTTGTCAACAAAATAAACAGACAGGCTCTCTCAAAGAAAAGGGTATCTGCGAATAGGGCATTGCAATGGGAATATGCACGTCATAGTGAGCTATGTGTGTACTTTAGGGAGGTAAAGGGAGAGAATAGCTTTTAAAGGAAAAGCGAGGAGGATTACATAATCGTTTTGAGATAATTAGCCTTGGCCATGAAGGTCAATAGCAAGGCCGATGCCGGTCCAAGGTTGGACAGGCAGTTGCTGGGTAGATGTCCTTGCAGAAGTCTTACTTGTGGAAGGTTGTGATGGCCTTTGTGCAGGTTGTGGTTTTTGCAGTCTTTTGTGATCCTTTAGTTGATAATCGTGACAGGACAAACAAGCATGAAAATGTTCCCTTCACAGCCTTGCCTGGCTCTATTTCTCAGGGTTTTTTTTTTTTTTTTGGTTTGGTTTTTGCCTTTTTTTTTTTTTTGAGACGGAGTCTCCCTGTGTCGCCCAGGCTGGAGTGCAGTGGCCGGATCTCAGCTCACTGCAAGCTCCGCCTCCCGGGTTTTTACGCCATTCTCCTGCCTCAGCCTCCCGAGTAGCCGGGACTACAGGCGCCTGCCACCTCGCCCGGCTAGTTTTTCGTATTTTTTAGTAGAGACGGGAGTTCACCGTGTTAGCCAGGATGGTCTCGAACTCCTGACCTCGTGATCCGCCCGTCTCGGCCTCCCAAAGTGCTGGGATTACAGGCTTGAGCCACCGCGCCCGGCCGGTTTTTGCCTTTTAAAACACAAATGAGGCTAGGCGCAGTGGCTCACGCCTGTAATCCCAACACTTTGGGAGGCCAAGGCGGGCAGATCACGAGATCAGGAGATCGAGACCATCCTGGCTAACATGGTGAAACCCCGTCTCTACTAAAAATACAAAAAATTAGCTGGGCATTGCGGTGGGCACCTGTAGTCCCAGCTACTCGGGAGGCTGAGGCAGGAGAATGGCATGAACCTGGGAGGCAGAGCTTGCAGTGAGCTGAGATCGCGCCACTGTACTCCAGCCTGGGTGACAGAGCGTGACTCCGTCTCAAAAACAAACAAACAAATAAACCAAAAACAAAAAACAAAACACAAATGACTCCATTCTCATTCTGACAACCTTCACATTTCCCCCTTGTGATCAAGATCTTTCTCTGAAAGCATCACTGGTCAATCATCCTGTGGTTAGGTTTTGATTGTCCCTTGATACCAGGATGGACCTGTCCTGGTTGCCAGTCTTGTCCCACACTGCGGGAGAGTGATTGGCGACTAGAAGCCAGTGTCAAAACCCTTCTAGCCACCTGTGAACAACAAGGGAGGTTTAAAGGGAGCGGCTGTCAGCTAAGTCTACCTAGAGTCCATTATTGAGTTCAATTTTGTCTGTTCCATAGTTTTTTTGCTATCATTTCAAAACGCCAGGCCAGCATTATTCTGTTAGGAGTTGTACTTCTGTAAATTTTCTTTTTTTTTTTTTTTTTTTTTTGAGACGGAGTCTTGCTCTGTCACCCAGGCTGGAGTGCAGTGGCCAGATCTCAGCTCACTGCAAGCTCCGCCTCCCAGGTTCACGCCATTCTCCTGCCTCAGCCTCCCGAGTAGCTGGGACTACAGGCGCCCGCCACCTCGCCCGGCTAGTTTTTTTTTGTATTTTTTAGTAGAGACGGGGTTTCACCGTGTTAGCCAGGATGGTCTCGATCTCCTGACCTCGTGATCCGCCCGTCTCGGCCTCCCAAAGTGCTGGGATTACAGGCTTGAGCCACCGCGCCCGGCCTGTAAATTTTCTTTTTTTGAGACAGGGTCTTGCTCTGTCACCCACGCTGGACTGCAGTGGTACGATCATAGCTTTCTGCAGCCTTAAACTCTTGGGCTCAAGGGATCCTCCTACCTTAGTCTCTTGAGTAGCTGGGACTACAGGCGCAGGACACTGTGCCTGGCTAAATTTTTCAGTTTTTTTGTAGAGACAGGGTATCGCTTTGTTGCCCAGGCTGGTCTCAAACTCCTGGCCTTAAGTGATCCTCCTACCTCAGCCTCCCAAAGTGTTGGGATTACAGGCATGAGCCATTCTGCAAAAAATTTTTTTTATTTTTTTTGAGACAGGGTCTCAATCTGTCACCCAGGCTGGAATGCAGCGGCACGATCTCAGCTTACTGCAACCTCTGCCTCCCAGGCTCAAGCAATCCTCCTTCCTCAGTCTCCTGAGTAACTGGGACTACAGGCACATGCCACCACATCTGGCTAATTTCTTGCATTTTTAGTAAAGATGGGGTTCCACCATGTTGCCCTGGCTGGTCTTGAATTCCTGGGCTCTAGTGATCTGCCCACCTTGGCCTCCCACAGTGCTGGTATTACAGGCGTAAGGTACTGTATCAGGCTTTGCAAAAATTTTAACATATAACAGTATGAAGTTTTTTGGGTTTTTTTTGTTGTTTTTGAGACGGAGTTTCACTCTTGTTGCCCAGGCTAGAGTGCAAGGGTGCAGTCTCAGCTCATTGCAACCTCCACCTTCTGGGTTCAAGTGATTCTCCTGCCTCAGCCTCCTGAGTGGCTGGGATTACAGGCACATGCCGCCACACTCAAGTTAATTTTTGTATTTTTTTTTTTAAATAGAGACAGGGTTTCACCATGTTGGCCAGGCTGGTCTCAAACTCCTGACCTCAGGTGATCCACCCATCTCAGCCTCCCAAAGTGCTGGGATTACATGTGTGAGCCACCGCGCTCCAGTCCATAGTGATATTTTGTATTATTGCTCTGAGCTGAAGATTCTGGCCCATTTAATCTGAAAGCCTAACCTTTATATTTATCTGTCTCTTTTCTTTTAGACTGTTAATCTTTCAATTAACTGTTCCATCACCCTAAGCAATTATTAGTCAAGCAAATTTAAATTTATGTTTCCAAAAGGTGTCTAGGTTTGTTGGTTACCACAGGCTTTTGTCATTTATAAGCCATTAATTTGAAAGCCTCTTAAGACTTAAAAAAAAAAAAAAATCTTGGCTGGAATGCCATAAGCAGTAAGTTTTATCTCAATACCAGTAGGAAAAGCCAGTAAAAAAGAGAGAGACAGAGATAACTTAGAAGTCTTTACATTAACTGTAGTTTTTTGTTGTTGTTGTTGTTTTTGGTTTTTTTTTGATACAGAGTCTTGCTTTGTCGCCCAGGCTGGAGTGCAGCGGCGCAATCTCGGCTCACTGCAGCCTCCACCTCCAGGGTTCAAGCGATTCTCATGCCTCAGCCTCCCAAGTAGCTGGAATTACGTGTGTGCCATCACACCCAAGTAATTTTTGTATTTTTTGTAGAGATGGGTTTTCACTATGTTAGGCTGGTCTCAAATTCCTGACCTCAAGTGATCCAACCACCTTGGCCTCCCAAAGTGCTGGGATTACAGGCATGAGTCACTGCGCTCGGCCTACTTTAACGCTATAGTTGCAGAGTTTGGTGTTTTTTTTTTTTTTTTTTTTTAATTCAAGTAATGACCATTTGAGCTCTGATTTTTCCTTGACATAATTTGCCCATCATTTAAAAAATGTTCACAAGAATGGGCTATCGTATGTAACTGGCTGGAGTCCCAGAAAGCCTAGTATGCTATAAGGGTTGAGAATCCCATTCTGCTTTTTGTTAATCTCTCAAGAGCAAAGAATTTCTCTTTTTTTTTTTCTTTTTGAGATGGGGGTTTCGCTCTTGTTGCCCAAGCTGGAGTGTAATGGCACAATCTCGGCTCACTGCAACCTCCACCTCCCGGGTTCAAGCGATTCTCCTGCCTCAGCCTCCTGAGTAGCTGGAATTACAGGCATGCGCCACCAAACCTGGCTGATTTTGTATTTTTTAGTAGAGACAGGGTTTCTCGATGTCGGTCAGGCTGGTCTCGAACTCCCGCCCTCAGGTGATCTGCCCGTCTCCGCCCGCCTCGGCCTCCCAAAGTGCTGGGATTACAGGTGTGAGCCACCGTGCCCGGCCAGAATATCTTTTTTATCCTTTCAGAGAATGTCAGGAGTTTGGATTGGTGGTTTAGATGGTGGCAACTGCCCTAGTGGCTTTTAATTAGACATCCTGAGCCCACTATTGAAAACGTGGAAGATTTTTAGAAAAAAATCCAGGGAAACGAGTGAAGCCAAATCACAGGACACCAAGAGATGAGTGTTCACAAAATTTTAACCCAGGCATGCAGATCAAACAAAATATTAAATTACACGCTGAGACCAAAAGTGAATTCAGAAATGACATGCCTCACAGACAGAAGGTGAATTCGGTAGAAACCGGAATACTCAAGCCAGAGAGACCTCTGTCTTTATACCAGAAAGGACTTACCAGAAAAGCCAAAGTCTTTTATCATCTCAGGAGGGATGTAAGGTTTTTTATTAAGATGGTTTTATAACCAAACTGGATCTTGAATATCAAAGTCTCTACCAAAAAAAAAAAAAAAAAAAAAAGCCTCCACCAAAACCAGGGAGGGCTGGCCTGAGAGAACACTCACCAGGGCCAAAAATTTGAGCCACGGAAGCCTACAGTGCAGAGGGCTCATATGCATACTGGCTAAAAAGAATAATTTTTTCTGATAAGTGATCTTTCTTTAGGTCCCATTTCTGACCCCATTTATGTCAATTAAATAACAGAGAGGCTCTCTGAAAGAAAGATATGTATTCAGGAATTGTAATGGGAATACATGTCATTGTGAGCTATGTGTGTACTTTAGGGAGGTAAAGGGCGAGAATGTTTTTTTTTTTTTTTTTGAGACGGAGTCTTACTCTGTCACCCAGGCTGGAACGCAATAGCATGATCTCGGCTCACTGCAGCCTACACCTCCCAGGTTCAAGCGATCCTCCTGTCTCAGCCTTCCGAGTAGCTGGGATACAGGTATGCACCACCACACCTGGCTAATTTTTTGTATTTTTAGTAGAGATGGGGTTTCGCCACGTTGGACAGGCTGGTCTTGAACTCCTGACCTCAGGTGATCCACCCACCTCAGCCTCCCAAAGTGCTGGTATTACAGGCGTGAGCCACCATGCCTGGCTGAGAGAATGGTGTTTTTTTTTTTTTTTTTTTTTTTTTTTTTTTTTTTTTTTTTTTTTTTTTTGATTTTCATACGGAATCTCGCAATGGCGCG
>NC_037675.1:104856276-104894944 GCF_003255815.1 Theropithecus gelada | reverse complement strand
TTTTTTTTTTTTTTTTTTTTTTTTTTTTGAGACGGAGTCTCGCTCTGCCGCCCAGGCTGGAGTGCAGTGGCCGGATCTCAGCTCACTGCAAGCTCCGCCTCCCGGGTTCACGCCATTCTCCTGCCTCAGCCTCCTGAGTAGCTGGGACTACAGGCGCCCGCCACCACGCCCGGCTAGTTTTTTGTATTTTTTAGTAGAGACGGGGTTTCACCGGGTTAGCCAGGATGGTCTCGATCTCCTGACCTCGTGATCCGCCCGTCTCGGCCTCCCAAAGTGCTGGGATTACAGGCTTGAGCCACCGCGCCCGGCCGAGAGAATGGTTTTTAAAGGATAACTGAAGATTACATATAATTGTTTTGAGATTACTACCTGTGGCTACAAAGATCCGTAACAAGGGTGATGCAAATCCACAGCTGGACAGGTTGTTGCTGGGTAGATGTCCTTGAAGTATTTTTTTGTATAAGGCGGTGATGCTTTTTGTGCAAGGCTGTGGTTTTTGCAATCTTTTGTGATAATTTTGTTATTGGGCATACCAGCATGAGACCCTGCACTATCACCAAAGACTGCAAACCCTACTCTATTTGTTCAGGTTTTTTTTTGTTTCTTGAACACAAGTGACTCCATTTTGATTCTGACAACTTTCACACTTTATTAAAAATTTTTTTCTGAGATTCAAAGAGCTACATTTTTGGTTAGTGTACGTCTACTATACCTTTTTTCATCCTTTCAACATCTTTTGTCACATTTTAGATGATGCTCTTGTAGACAGTGCATTGCTAGACTTAAAAATCCAAGCTTATGACTTGTCCTTTACCTGATAGATTTATTCCATTTGCTTTCATTTGGATTTTTAAAAATATGTGAACTTGCTAATATATCTCTTTCAGATTTTCCTGCTTTTTAGATAATTGTGTTTTCTACTCTCCTTTTCTAAAAAGGAAAAAAAAAACTCGATTTTTTTTTTTTGTATTTTTTTTTTTTTAGTAGAGACGGGGTTTCGCCCGTGTTAGCCAGGATGGTCTCGATCTCCTGACCTCGTGATCCGCCCGTTTCGGCCTCCCAAAGTGCTGGGATTACAGGCTTGAGCCACCACGCCCGGCCAAGACTCGATTTTAATTTTTTTAGTTAATTGACCGTTTTAAAAAAGAGGTTTTAGGCTCACAGCAAAATTGGGTGTAAGGCAGTTTCCATAGACTCCCTCCCCACCAGAGCGGTGCATCTGTTAAAACTGAGGAGCCAACACTGACACATCATGATCACCCAAAGTCCCTATAGTTACCTTAGGGTCCGCTGTTGGTGTTGTACATTTTATGGACTCGGACAAATAACATGTATGCACCACTATAGGATCATACAAAGTAATTTCACTGCCCTAAAAATTCTGTGCTCTGCCTAACTCTTCCTTCCTAGCCCTAACCCCTAGCCACCACTGATGCTTTTATTGTCTCTATAGTTTTGCCTCTTCCAGAATGTCATATAGTTGGAATCATGGCAAAACTATGGAGACAACAGTGTGAGTGGCTACAATTGTGTCCACAAGGCTGGACCTGCTTCTGTCTCTGAGTCCTTGCAATGCCAGGCTCGTGCAGTGAGGTTCCCAATGATTCTATCATCATGTGAATCTTAGGAAAACTGTACCCTTCCCCCAAGCTGGCTGCGTGACTTTGTATCGTCATCCATCAAAAGAACTTGATTAGTAATCCCAGCACTTTGGGAGGCAGATCACTTGAGGTCAGGAGTTTGAGACCAGCCTGGCCAACACGGTGAAACCCCGTTTCTACTAAAAATACAAAAATTAACTGGGTGTGATGGCGTGGGCCTTGTAGTCCCAGCTACTCAAGAGGCAGAGACAGAATTGCTTGAACTCAGGAGCTTGCAGTGAGCTGAGATCCTGCTACTGCACTCCAGCCTGGGCGACTGAGCAAGTGTTTCTCACACACACACACACACACACACACACAAACTTGACGAACAGAGAAGAGACTGTGGTCACATCTGAGGACTGTTGCTGAAGCTCCAGGGCCTTTTAAGCAGGCCCCCAATAAGTGATCCCAGTCTTCAGAGAGGAAAGAGAGGTTTCATTGCTCCTAGGACCTCAGATTCTACTGGCTGTGGGACAGGAGCCTGGACCTGTTAATCTCTCCACTCTAGCCACTGTGCCCTTGTGGTAGGTAGACAAGGCTGGTTGGTGACCCAACCTTCCCAGGCTGAAGTGCATTCTTCTGACCAGTCTGCTCCCTGCCCCGCCCCTCGCTTCCCTGCCTGTCTCCTACAGCACCTTAACCACCCTGGCAACAGAGGGATGCAAACGCAAGCATGACCAGGAGAGCCTGCTGCTTCCGCCAGCCTCAGCCCCACCATCCACCATGGAGGAGCTTCCACTTTCTGAGTGTGCTCCCCAACTTTCCTCTCCTGGGCAAACTCCTACCCATCCTCTGAGAACCAGCACAAACACTGCCTCTTTCTGTGGTGCTGTCCTCTCTCCCCTAAGGCTCTATCCCTGCTGTTTGCCTGCCTTGGCCTGGGAGCTCCTCTAGGGGGTGTGGGGATTTGGAGTCAAGTGTGAGCTGCCCAAGGCCCGACATGGAGTAGAGACTCAACGATGTGGTGGAATGAATGAGTGGACGGCCACGCACCACTCTGGGACTTGGTTTTCAGGCCACAAATGGTCCCTTCAAAAGACTCCAACCCTGTCTGTTTCAAGGTTACCCAAGGACCTAGGGAGCTGCTGTACTGTTCTCTCCACTGATTAGTTGATCAGTACAACCATCCTAAAGATGAGAGATTTCTTCCTTACCTCTACCCCTAAGTCCTCCATGGGGCAATAAAAACTTGGGGGCCACATAGAGGACAAAGGATTGCCTTGTGACAGTAGGTGGGACCCAACCTCCATGTGCATTTGCTGTGGGACTCTGGGCTTGTTTCCTCCTTGAGAAGAGCATGTGTAATGCAATGCCAATCCAGGTGTACTGTGGAAGGATCCCTTCACCAAGTACTAGACATGCTGGAAGGCAGGCTGCAGGCTGCCTCCTGGGAAGCCCACTCAGCTGCACCAGCAGGCCTAGTCTCTTCTTAAGGTCCTTAGACACAATGCCATTCTCAAATTTTTTGTTTTTTGAGATGAAGTCTCACTCGTCACCTAGGCTGGAGTGCAATGGTGGGATCTCAGCTCACTGCAACCTCTGCCTCCCAGGTTCAAGTGATTCTCCTGCCTCAGCCTCTCAAGTAGCTGGGATTACAGGTGCCTGCCACCACGCCCAGCTAATTTCTGTATTTTTAGTAGAGATGGGGTTTCACCATGTTGGCCAGGCTGGTCTGGAACTCCTGACCTCAGGTGATCCGGCCGCCTTGGCCTCCCAAAGTGCTGGAATTACAGGTGGGAGCCACTGCGCCCCGCCAGGCACAATGCCAAGTGACTCCCTGTCCCCTTGGGGTCACACAGCACATGCTACGGAGTAGACAAAAGTGCAGCACCGTTTCTGGTACTGAGACTGCTCTGGCTTTGGAGTAGTCAGGGAGGCTGAAATTTGAACCATCAAAAAGACAATGCAGGAACAAGGTCAACTTTGCAGTTTCTGGTTACTCTGGAATACTGGCAAGTCAAGCTGTAGCAATTAGGAAAATATTTGGTTAGATAAGGATTGTCTGCAGACTTGTCAGAAATGATAACTGACCTTGGTACAACAGTACCTATGCCTCAGGACCATGGTGAAGACTGACTGAGCTAACATAATGCAAAAGGTTCGAATTCACTTATCTGCTTTCTGCAGATGGCCAGCTTTCATTTCTGCCATCTCCAGGCCAAAGGCACAGTGCTTGGTACACTGGAACCAACAGCCTGGGGCTCAATCCTGATACCCCTCCCTTCTCAAGTGGGAAGCAGAGTTAAGATTAAAGATCTCCTTGCCCATCTCTAAACTTTAGGACCCACACCAAAAATTTTTAAGTCAACTTCAGAATGTACTTGTTTAGAAAGCAATCCTCCCCCTTCCCTCATTCTTTTTTTTTTTTTTGAGACGGAGTCTCGCTCTGTCGCCCAGGCTGGAGTGTAGTGGCCAGATCTCAGCTCACTGCAAGCTCCGTCTCCTGGGTTCACGCCATTCTCCTGCCTCAGCCTCCCGAGTAGCTGGGACTACAGGCGCCTGCCACCTCGCCCGGCTAGTTTTTTTGTATTTTTAGTAGAGACGGGGTTTCACCGTGTTAGCCAGGATGGTCTCGATCTCCTGACCTCGTGATCCGCCCGTCTCGGCCTCCCAACCTTCCCTCATTCTTAACTAGAGATATACTATTACTCACAGTTACACAGCTGTGTATTTGAAGTCTGAGTTCCCTATTAAATACCTGTCAAGATTTCAAGAAATAAAATTGAGGCAGATTCTCAGTTCACAGATGACAAGACTAGCAAATAAAGCCAGCCAGTGACCCAATGAAACGAACAACTTTTGTGAGTGGGGCTGGCAAGTCTAACTGCAGGATATATCCAACACAAATCCAAAGCAACAGCTACAAAACAGGGCAGATTCCAATGCTTTGATCTAATTATAAAATGAAAACTTAATTTTAATATTAAAGCAGAGACAAAATACAATTTTATCATTATTTTAATCAAGTAACTTAGCTGTTTAAACAAATCCTTAAGACAGTTCAATAGAGCAAAGTGAAGAATTACTCTATTAGGATAACTTGTGAACAAAGTTCAGATTATTGAATTTGAATTCCACTGGAAGTTTGGCACCAGACTGAACACTGGTCTAAGCCAAAATTTTTAGTGTTCTAGAAGCCCTGAACATGTTTTCCCTCAGATTAAAAGTAGAAGCTTTATAATAGAACCTCATTAGCTTGACTCTGAGTATGCTGAGTGCAACTTAGCTTAGGTAACCAGTATCTCCTACAGAATTCCAGTTAATGAAAGCAAATCAGCCTTGCGGCAAAGAATTTGAAACCTAGGCAACATACGAGTTTGAAGAAAAAAAAAATCCTCTTTGGTGTGACAAAGCACAATCCCTCCAGGTATATGGCTCCTGCTCCACCTGCACCCGAATCTATCAAAGGCAGCTGGAGACCAATTCTTGTCTCTCCATTAAGACTGCTAGGTTTCAATTCCTTAAAATATCAAGCCAACAAGGTTTTATTACATCAAATGTTTGTATCATTTCAATGTGAACATTTTTTTACACCTATTTGTTATTAAGGTCTCATTACCTGTGAAATACGTCACAAAAAAAGAGGTGAATGGTATAAGCCACTGCTCCAAAATTAACCCTATCGATTCTCGATTCCCACTGTGCACTTCGTGAAAAGGGGCAACTGCCTACAGGTTTAACCTTGAAGATGATTACTCAAACACAGTCAGAACCCATAATGAGTTTAGATTAGGCAAGGAATTCACAATCAACTCTTTTGTGTCCAAATCTAAAGCCCTGCATGGGCTCTTTCAGGTCCTTGTCACCTGTACTCAGGTGGCCATCAGACTTCTTGGGTGCCTGGCTATATTCAATGTGAAGTAAAAAATATCCCAAGTCTTACACCAAAATAGAGGCTCTGACTTAGAAGTATACTTTTAGTTTTCTTTTTAAATAAGACATTCTGGAAGGAAAAAAAAAGAAAAAAAGAAAATCAAGTTTGAAACACAGTTAACACTTATTTTGGCAAGATAGCAACCAAAATCTGAAAATCATAAACTATGTGTCCAAATGTAAAAGGTATTAAAGAACCATAGGGGGCAGAAATTAAAGCCACACTGAAAAGACACAGTATGTCTAACATTTTGGAATTGTAATTTAAACCCTAAGGGCAAACGCTGAAAAATCATGCTTAGGTTGCTAGTAAGTGCACCCTTCCCTGTTTCTCCCAAATAAAATCAGTTTATTGTTTAATTGCACCCCAAAGCAAGTTCTCTCAGTACAAAGTAACTACTACGTACACACAAAATGCTTGTTAATGTAATAATTTCCCTGGCTCATCCAACGTGCAATGCACACAACTTCAAAGACTACAATTTGGGGCAAGTGTACATGAAATGAGAAAACAGCTCTCCAAGTTTCAAAATCTGCTCTTACATTATTTATAGGACACTCAGATCGTATTCTTGGTAAGATGTTGTACTGTCATTTGATTATCAGTCTACCTCACAATGTACATTACCAGATGCCAATTTGAGGGACTATAGACATAAAACTTTAGTACTGTATTTCTTAATGGGCTGAATAAGTTAACAATTAAGTTTGCTTTACATCCTGTTGAAGACCTCTTTGCAGCCCCAGAACCTAACAATATCTGGCAGGCTCCAAGAATGCTCATCAGGTGAAATGATGGCACAACATTTAAAAAAAAAAAAAAAAGGAGCCAGTTACTTCAGCTTAAGTCATTCGGAGCCAAACATCTGAAGAATGACCAAAATCAAATCTTTATTTTTATAACTGTATAAATGTGATCCAAATGTGTCCACCACTAGTTTTTCAAAAAGAAACATGCTATAAATAAGCAAACTACATCTGCTCACTTATGTGTATGGACTCCCTAGATGTCTCATTGGGCTTAATTACAGACCACTCACAGTAATAGATTTTTAGTGTAAAGTGTAGCATGATGTTAAGCCATTTTAGCTTTTGCACATACATGTTGCACCTCTGGCTGATAATGGAGAAAATTTGCAGCATTATACTGTTAAGCTAGGTTGCATCCATCCCTTTAAATGGCATCAATATCGATGTCGTCATCCTTGTTGTCCGACTTCACGGTTTCCACTTTCGGTACACTGGCAGTCTTCGAATACACCACCTGATAAGAATGATTTTATTCAACATAAGCTGATAAATCTGTTTATAAAACAGATCAATATAAACTGTGATCACAGAGGAGAAAATTGCCTAGCTGCAGCTATTTCTTCTTCACTGAACAGCTTTGTTATGCAAACACTGCAAGTTCTCTTACATAGGCTCCAGTCTAAGAGCATTTTTAAAGTTTCTTATAGACTACAATGTGTAGAGTAGGAAGTTTCCACCACCCTATTATTTTCCAAATTATTGAGAGACTCTATTTTATTGCATCTTAAATTCTAAACTTGAAACTACCCCAAACTGCCATTTCTTCACTCCTCACAAACCTTTTTAAATCTCAAACACCCATCACCAGCACTGTATCCAATACCCTCCTCCCGAAATGTTTACCTCAATGTTCTCGTCTTCATCTTCTTCTTCACCACCAGAAGATTCTTCCTCTGCTTCCTTCAACCATTTTATAAACGGTTCTGCTTTGACACGAATCTCTTTGGCAAGTTCTTTGGAGACATATTTCTTAGAGGCCTAAAAAAATGTGAGTACCAATCTCTTAACTGAGGACCTTTAACAACTTTTGATTATTTATATAATCCCCCTTACTGAGCTCCCAGCTCTGAGGGGACTGGGTCCTAAACAAGTCTGAATCCTCAACAGAATAAACGTACTCAGTGAACACATTAGTCTCAGCAGTCTGTTATGACTACAAAGCTGACACGGTGGGAATCACAACCTATATAGCACAGGGACTGAACTTTAGCTAAGTATTAAACATTTTTTCTTGATCTCAAAACCCTGTCACAATACTTGTGAATGGCCGGGCGCGGTGGCTCACGCCTGTAACCTCAGCACAGCGGATCACCTGAGGTCAGGAGTATGAGACCAACCTGACCAACATGGGAAAACCCCGTCTACTAAAAATACAAAAATTAGCTGGGTGTGATGGCAGGTGCCTGTAATCCCAGCTGCTCGGGAGGCTGAAGCAGGAGAATCACTTGAAGCTGGGAGGCAGAGGTTGCAGGGAGCCGAGATTATACCATTGCACTCCTGCCTGGGCAACAGAGACTTCATTTCCAAAAAAAAAAAAACAAACAAAAAAAACACACCACCCCAAAACTTGTGAACCTGAAGAGCCCACCTATGTATTCCCCACCTTTTCCGACCAGCTGATGATGACCTCTTCTTCTAAAAGGTCTGCATCGTACATCTCCTTCAAGATATGTGGAATCTTGGAGATAAGCTGAGCTTGATGCATTGCTACCACACACTCCAAACCATGAAGAAGGTACCGTTGAGCTTTTTTGTTGTTGTGACAAAACTGCAAATAGATACCTCGGCGTTAAGCTTTTTCATATGTTCTAAGTTGACAACTCTAGTACCCAAATAAGAGTGTCTGCAAGTGCATGGCCCATACAATAGTGGTTCAAAAAGGTCAATGCATAAACATCCCTATTACTTTGTAAGGGCCTAGATACGGCACTTTCAGATGCTTAGAGGCTTGTAAGGTGGGTCAATTTCCCTACTTTCAAGCATGACAGGACAAGCAAAAATGGTTAAAATGACGATCTCAAAAGCCACACAGCTGTAATCTCATTTATGAATTCAGAGCAATTTGCTTACTCGTAGGAAATGGCGCCTGTATTTCTTAATCTGTTCTCTAATCTTCTCATTAAAAAGAACTTCAGTCAGAACAAGAGGGCCCATGGCTTTTACATCCAGTCTTTCTGCTTCAGCAACAATTTCTTTGTCAGATGAATCAATAATACCCTCTTCTTTCTTTTTCTGCAAATAAAAGGAAAACAATTCAGTGAAATGCAGGCACACTTTGCCAGGCTCAACATAGCAGTCAGTCCCTGCTCTGATGGACATATTTTTCCTAATTGGGCAGTTGCAAAAATATAGTGCCTAGAACCACGTGCAACAGATATTTAATGAATGAACAAGAGTTAAAAAGAGTTGTGCATTAGAGTAATCCTAATCACACTGCTTAAAGTATCATATATCTAAAGGCACAAGGCTGGGCTGAGGCTGATTTACAGACCAAGCAAATGTTTTACCTTAACAAAATCAAACAGGATATTGACCCGCTCCTCAATTGTTCTTTCCAAATCATCACTGAGTGTCAGAACTTTCGCATGGTCACTGATTTCATCCATTCGACGCCTTTGAGCTTCCTCAGTTGTATCTTCTCCCCAGTCATCATCCTCCTCTTCTTCCTGTTTACGAAAACAGAGCTACTTGATCAAAAGTCTTAAAAACAACAACAAAAAGGTTCAGATTTTGTCAAGCTAATGGCATCAAGTCCATCTCCCACCAAAATTGGGTTCACCTTAATTCAAACCACCACTACTACTTGGAATCCAAAGCATTACTGTATTACACACTGAAGGCTAGTTTCCACACTTCTGCCCACCTCAACCAACTGCCATACACTTCACACAACTTTAGTGCCCCCTAGGCCATCAACCCTGCACTTACCACTGTATGTGGAGGAGGACTGATTTCATTTGGTGGTGGTGGTGGTGGTGGTGTCTCACTGCTGGATACGGAGCCATTTTCCTTGTCTTTGCCCTTTCTATTTTTCTTTTCCTTTTCTTTCTTTCCTGTACCACTGTCACTATTCTCTATAGAGTAAAAGGGAAATAAAAATTTAACCCCATAACTTAGTTACCTCACTGCCCATCATTAACATCTAAAACCCTGCCCTTAACTTTCCTATGGATCCCCTCAGAAAAACCACACAGTGCACGCAATGCTAAGAGGCATCACAGATCAAATTCATCATGCATTTCATAGATAAGAATGTCTAAGAATGGAGTGACACAAAATATTAGGAGTATTTAACTGCTAGGTAACATTAAGATGAAGTGATGATACCTCCACCAGGGAGTGAAAGGCTCGCTCTCTGTCATCCCTCATGAACAGTCATAAACTCACCCCAGCTTCAGCCAACAGGTGAAACACTGTTTAAGTCTATATAACGGCTTGTCTCATGGGAGAGAGAACACCGGAATAGGTTAGACTTTCTTGCTATAGCAAGCTCAAATTGTGTCAGACAGTTTCCATCATCTGCCACAGAGTGTTGCTTGCAGTGCTCAAGTTTAATGAAGAAGGCCCTCTTTACCAAACAATGTCAGTAAAAAGATCCTTTGCTGGGTTTCCATCAGAATTTTAGTCATTACTTAATCTACCCTAAGATAATCTGCCTTCATATGGCAGATTTAACATGTCTTGCAGTTTAATTGGCAGCCGATTTTTCACCTTTAATGGTAATTAACAATACACTTTTGAAAGATAGCTTAGATTCGGTAAAATATAGTGCAAAGACTAAAAGGTTCCTTACGTTGTTTTTTTGAGACAGAGTCACTGTTGCCCAGGCTGGAGTGCAGTGGCAAGATCTCAGCTCAGCGCAACCTCTGCCTCCAAGGTTCAAGTGATACTCATGCCTCAGCCACCTGAGTAGCTGGGATTACAGGAGCACACCATCACACTCTGCTAATTTTGTATTTTTAGTAGACAGGTTTCACTATGTTGGCCAGGCTGGTCCTGAACTCCTGGCCTCAAGCTCACCTTGGCCTCCCAAAATGCCGGGAATACAAGCATGACACGATGCCCAGTCTCCCTTACATTCCTATCACAAGAAAACCTTCCATTTTGTTCCCAACAGTTAGTTTACTTTATGTTAGGATCTTAGGAGTTCATCACAGAAGACTCACCAGGTGGGTTTTTGAGAATGAATGTGCAGAGTTTATGATGTGTGTCAAGCATGCCTCGATAGCCACAGGCTTTACAAGAATTACCTATTGTTTGCTTCTTTGGATTGACATGCTGCCAAAAAAATAACAAGTATGTTATCCACAACATAAACATGAAAATATCTAATCAGAAGACATCTAAACTACAGACAGCTTCACATCTAAAGGAAACTTTTTTCACAGTGACCTACTTTAAAAAAAAAGAACAGAAGTATCTCCAAAACTGGAGGTTTTGTCTTTGACTTATATTTGCTGCCTTCTCACGAAGGTGACTTAACGGTAACAAAAGTAGGCATATGGCTTTTTCTTTTGACAACCACAAAAGCACTTACCAAATCTGTTTCAGGATTCTCACATTCAGGACAGAGAACAAATTTTTTAATGAATCCATCCAACATGTCTTGCAGCTTATTCGCCTCATGAGATCCATTGACAATGTAACGGTCATTCTTAACATCAAACTGGGTCTGTGCTCCCAGCTCACAACCAAAATATTTGGTGGGATCTATTTGAATGAAAGAGGAATTTGGATCGTTACAGTTAACTAAATCTTTGGTTATTCACCCACATTTGTACCCACACTTTTTTTTTTTTTTTTTGAGATGGAGTCTGTCACCCAGGCTGGAGTGCAACAGCATGGTCTCAGCTCCCCACAACCTCGGCCTCCTGGGTTCAAGCGATTCTCCTGCCTCAGCCTCCTGAGCAGCTGGGACTACAGGGCATGCCACCATGCCTGGCTAATTTTTGTATTATTAGTAGATTCAGCGTTTCACTATGTTGGCTAGATTGGTCTAGAACTCCTGACCTCGTGATTCGCCTGCCTCAGCCTTCCAAAGTGCTAGGGGTTACAGGTGTGAACCACCGCACCCGGCCATCCACTTTAATTAAATGTGTTTCCCTGGTAGTTTTGTGAACTCATGGCAACCAATAAACCACGGTACCTCACTAACTTGTAAGCTAATTAGCTAGCATACAATTAAAACAAGTTTTGCAGCTCAACTACTTTGAGGACTCTATCCCATAATATGCCCTTTATGAACTTTTCCAAGATTTACTTACACGTTGGAGGCCGATTAAGCGCCTTTGCAACGTCAACCATGTTGACTATAACTGTCTTGATTCCATTTCCTTTGCCCTCGACCTAAAGGAAATAAGAATTTTAATTGTGCAGTTTCCCCTGACAGATGCAAACTCCAAAATTCTACAAAAAGAGTTATCAACTAAATTGAAGAGCAGTTTATTACCTTGGCAATCAGACGGGGCATCTTGTAGCGATAGAACTGGTCTGACACGCTGCGGTTGACATTGACAGACATTTTGGCTTATTAGTGGCTTTATCAATAAGATGAAGAGATCTTTGATTGCAACTTTTTGGTATCTTCTGTCTGGAGAAGAAGGGATGACATAAACGACTGCAAGAGTTCTCGGTCTCTGACATGAAAAAATTTTCGCCACTGAGGCTGTAAGCTTCTTGCTTGTATGCTATGTTTCCCCAATACAGGTACCAATGGCTGCGCAACAGCTCTGAAAGAGAAAGGGAAAGAACACACAAAAATCCCCCCAGGTTTAACATCATCGCTGGATGGAAACACCTCCTTTTACATCCTAGTAATGCTTCTGCTTACTTCCACTTTAAAAACCACCTGAGATCACAAGCAGTCATTCTCACGTAACACAGTACAACCTGCGAGAACATAAAAGGCCTCCATTTCGACTAAGCTGTGACTCTGGTAGGGAAATGCCTGATAAGAAAACAGAAGCTGCGCTGCCTCAGCCGCCGTGAGTTTCCATCAGACCGACAGCAATCAGCAGGTTTGCCTCTGCGGCCATCCTAAAGTGCTGAAGAACGAACCCGAACCCTCTCCGCCCCCACCCCGCCTGGATCAGGAAACTTCTCAGGCACACCCCCCTTCGCCATCATTTTTAAGGGGTAACTAAGAAACTATTCTCTACCACTAATGGTTGCTTCGGCAACCATGGCTTACTTCAAAGCAGCACTTCCTTAAAAGCAGTGCTCGCCCAAAAGTGCCATTAAGCAAGGGAGGCTCGGCCCGGCCTCCCTTTTCCTCGCTATTCAAACACTCGGTTAACCTTCGACCCGGTCCCCATGGCTACGGCGCTCCGAGGCGTTTCCGCGGGGGCTGGCGAGCTGGACACCTCCGCGAAGGAGGGCGGCGCGCGACCCGAGCGTCTGGCCCCATCCCCAGCGCGTCCCCCGGGAGCCGGCGGCCCCGGAGGGTGCGCAGCCGGGAAGCGACACCCGGCCGAGGGGTGCCGGGGCTCGGGCCGCCCCCGCCAGGAGCGCGCGATGACTCACAAATGCAGCAGCTAAAGCCTGACTCAGCCCGAGCGGCGGGCACGCGCGACGCGCTCCCGCCAGGCCGGGGAGGGGGCGACACCAGGCCGGGGAGCGCGCGGGGAGGGGGCGGCCGGTGCCCGAGCCCGCGCCCGCCCGCCGTCCGCCCAAACTGCGCCACACGCCGCGGCGGGGTCACGCGGCGGCCGCCGCCATCTTGTGCGGCCGCCATCTCCTGGTCCGCCGCGCCCGCGACTCACCGTTTTCGTCAAATAAAGACATAAACCCAACGCTGCTCGCCCGGGACTGGGATGAAGAGAGGCGCGATTTAAACCCGAGTCCGAGTCCAAGGAGGCGGAGGCGAAGCGCAGCGAGGAGCGGCCGGGCCAGGTGCCGCCGCCGAGCAGCGGGGAGGGGCTGTCCCAGCGACGTCCGCGGTCCACACCCGTCAGCGCCGGAGCCTGGCGACCTGGCGCGGAGAGACGGCGCCGTGAGCCGCGGGCGGGTCGGGGGGTGCGCCTTCCCCGCCAGCCAGCGGCCCGCGGGGTCGAGGGGGCGGGGAGCACCGGGCAGGGGGCGCGGGGCCGCCGCCCCACCACCGGACTCACCTCTGGAATGTTCTCGCTCTGACTGAACAACGCCGCCGCCGCGCTCAAGCTACCCTCGGCCCCAGCGTCCGCCCCCCGCGTCAGGCCTCACTGCCCATTGGCTGGAGGTCTGCCACAGTTCGCTCGTCATTGGCTTGCTTGCGACGTCAATCGCGTCCTTCCGCGCCCCTTCTGCTTCCTGAGGCTCCACTCGCGGCCTCGGCCCGCCTCCAGCCCCGGCCCCGCTTCCTTCCTCTCCCTTCCCCCCGCCTTTCCCAGAGGTCTTCGCGTCGCAGTGTTCGGGTCTCGCGAGAGCCGGAGTGTCCCTGGTGGCGGGGCCGGTGTGCCGGGCTCCGTGCCTTGTCGCTTTGGGCTTTGCGGGGAAGATGGCGGTTGGTCTCCTCCCCCGCCGGGTGTGGGCCAGGCCGCGGCGTCGCAGCGACTCCCGGGACGCAGGAGCCATCGTCCTCGAAACCGCTCTTGAGGCCGTGTTATTGCGGCCGCCACCTTCGGGGAGAGGAACCCTACCGCGTTCTCTCCGCGGTGGGCGCTCGTCTCCCTTCCCCGTCCTCCCGGGACGCCTGTCTCCGGGCCTCGAGCAATAGTTGTTTTTCCACCCTAAGCCCAGGCTTGGGTCTTTCATCCCAGGGCTGTCTTCTGTTTTGGACTCGGGGTGGATTGGCCGCTGGCGGAACGAGCCAGTCACTGCCCAGGGCGGTCGCGAGACCGCGCCGCCTCGGTGCCGGCCCGCACCCCGGCCTGCGCGCTTAGCTCAGCGCGTCGCCTCCCGTTTTCGGAAGAGCAGGCCCTTAATTGGTTTGGAATCCCGGGGCCTCCTGAAGGCGCTTCGTGGTGGGTTCCCACCCTCTGGTGAAGGCCTCCCTGCGCTCCCAGGCTTGAAAAGCGCTGTGCTTCGTGCTTCTCTGTCACCTTGCTCCTAGTGGGCATCACCTCGGGTCCACTCCTCCAGTTTATGACTTGTGAATTCCTTGACAGGCAAATCGTAGCCCAGAGCAGGCGTTTATAATGAGATTCCAATGTATTCTGTTGAAAATTATTATTTAGGCCGGTCGCGGTGGCTCACGTCTGTAATTCCAGCACTTTGGGAGGGCTGAGGTGGGCGGATCACCTGAGGTCAGGAATTTGAGACCAGCCTGGCCAATATGGTGGAACCCCGTCTCTACTAAAAATACAAAAAATCAGCTGGGCGTGGTGGCGCGCTTGTAATGCCAGCTACTCGGGAGGCTGAGGCAGGAGAATCCTTGAACCTGGGAGGCACAGGTTGCAGTGAGCCGAGATCACACCTCTGCACTCCAGCCTGGACAACAGAGTGAGACTGTCTTCAAAAAAAAAAAAAAAAAAAATTATTATTTAGAGAGAGGCTCTCATATTTTAGTTCTGTTGAAACTCTCGCATTCTTTCTGAAACTTGGAATTTTTTGTGAAAACTTGAGACTTAAAAACACATCCGTAGTTCACCCTGAAGTTTGAAGACCTCACTTAGACTGTTTAGAGTGAGAGCCCCGCTAACCTGCACTCTGGTCTCTAAGGTACAGTCATCGGGAAGTCCTGAGCGGCCGTGCAGGTTTCCCGATCTGGAAAAGAGCAATGTTGCTGAGGACAGGATGAGGTAGATAAGAGGCTGCCCTTTGTTTTAGACCAGTTGCATTTGCACTGAGGTTAGAATTGGCAGCTATGTTGATTTTTATCAAAATCCAAGATCGCGCTTTCATAACTTAAAAGCTTTATAAACAAAAATCGGCAGTATTGGTGGGAAGAAAAAAAAGGCACGATCCAGAATTGAGAGGTGATTTGTGTCCTTTAGGGCAGGGACTTTTGTAATCCTGCAGTGTGTACCCTGGCGTGTAGTTAAGCCAAATGCACAGTGCCTTATGAGTACCAGGGTTCTCATCAGACAAACTAGAAAGGGGGATCCCCGACATGCTGCTGCTGTTTCACGGTGGAGCATGACTTAGCAATATTGAAACAGATCGGAGTTTTTGCTTGGCAGCACACAAATGACGTTATTTTAGAAACTCTGTTGGAAAGTATAGGCATAAAACTAGTCTGAGGTAAGAGGCCTTCCTTTTCAGTAAAGTTTTAATAATGAAACACGAAGTAATTAGCTTTTTCGTATGTTTAATGGTACAATTTTTAATTTCATTGAAGTCTCTAGTAATTTTAATTGCTTTTAATATGTGTACTACTCATTTGTATGCAACCATGGACAACTTTAAAAACTTAGTTTTGTGTTCTATTTCTCCCTTTTAGTTAATACATAATTACACATTTGCAGGATACAAAGTGATATTTCAGTACATGTATACAGTGTGTAATGATTAAAGCAGAGTAATGAGCATATCTATCACCTCAGATTTTAATCATTTCTTTGTGTTGGGAACATTCAGAATTCTGTCTTCTAGCTTTTCGAAAATATTCAATAGGTTGTTGTTAAGTATATTCACCCTGAAATACTACAGAGCACTAGAAGTTATTGAGCTGTAATTTTGTATCAATCTCTCCCTTTCCTCCTCTCCCATTCACATTTCTAATAAACCACAATTCAACTCTCTACTTCCATGAACTCAAATTCTTTTTTAACTCCCACATATGAATGAGAATATGTGGTATTTATCTTTCTGTGCCTGACTTATGTTACTTAATATGATATTGTCCTTCAGTCTCAGCCATGTTGCTTCAGATAACAGGTTTTCATTATTTTTTATGACTGAATAGTATTCCAGTGTATATGAAACACTTTTTTCTTTCTTTTTCTTATTTTTTGAGACGGAGTCTCACTCTGTCGCCCAGGCTGGAGTGCAAGTGGCCTGATCTCAACTCACTACAACCTCCGGCTCCCGGGTTCAAGTGATCATCCTGCCTCAGCCTCCCAAGTAGCTGGGACAACAGGTGCGTGCCACCATGCCTGGCTAATTTTTGTATTTTTTTTTAGTACAGATGGGGTTTCAGCATATTGGATAGGCTGTTCTTGAACTCCTGACTGCGTGATCCACCCACCTTGGCCTCCCAAAGTCCTGGGATTACAGGCGTGAGACAGCACGAACAGCCTATAACACATTTTCTTTATGCTTTTTTTTTTTTTTAAATAATGAGATAGGGGGTGGTCTCACTATGTTGCCCAGGCTGGTCTCGAACTCCTGGCCTCAAGCAATCCTACCACCTTGGCATCCCAAAGTGCTGGGATTACAGGCATGAGCCACTGCAACCAGCTTATCCATTCATTTGTTGGTGGATGCTTAAGTTGATTCTGTATCTTTTGCTATTGTGACTGGTGCTGCAATAAACATGGGGATGCAGATATCTCTTTGATAATATTGATTTGATTTCCTCTGGATAAATACCCAGTAGTGGGATTGCTGGATCATATGGAAGATCTATTTTTAGTTTTTTGAGACACCTCCATGCTGTTTTCCATAATGGCTATACTGATTTACCTTCCCACCAACAGTGCATCAGAGTTCCCGTTTCTCTGCACCCTTGCCAGCATTTGATTTGTGTTTTTGATTTGCATTTCCCTGTTGATTAGTGACATTGAGCATTTTTTCATACATGTGTTGGCCACTTGTATGTCTTTCTTGGAGAAATGCCTATTGAGATCCTTTGTCTATTTAAAAATTAGATTTATTTATTTATTGTTGGTGAGTTGTTTGAGTTCCTTGTTTATTCTGGATATTGGCACCTAAAAATGACTCTTTTTTTTTTTTTTTGAGTCGGAGTCTCGCTCTGTCCCCCAGGCTGGAGTGCAGTGGCCGGATCTCAGCTCACTGCAAGCTCCGCCTCCCGGGTTTACGCCATTCTCCTGCCTCAGCCTCCCGAGTAGCTGGGACTACAGGCGCCCGCCACCTTGCCCGGCTAGTTTTTTGTATTTTTTAGTAGAGACGGGGTTTCACCGTGTTAGCCAGGATGGTCTCGATCTCCTGACCTCGTGATGCACCCGTCTCGGCCTCCCAAAGTGCTGGGATTACAGGCTTGAGCCACCGTGCCCGGCCCTAAAAATTACTCTTAAGCATACTATTTGTTAAATGCTTATCATATCCTAGGAGTTTTTTAAGTCCTTCGAATACATTATCTTATTTCTCAGACCCTGTGAGGAATTTGTATTTCCATTTTACAAATGAGCAAACTGAGACATAGTGGAAAAAAAATTAAGCAACTTACCCAAATCATGTATCTAGTAAGTGGCAGAGCTAGGATTTAAAGACAGATCTGTCTGACCCCAAAGCCTGTTCCCTTAAAAATTATGTGGCATAGCCTCTCCAGATAAACAGAAAAACAAACACAATGAGACACTTTACATATGTAATCTCATTCTTTAATAATCATGTAAGGAGATGTTGTTATGCCCATTTTACAGGTGAGGAAAGAGACTCAGAAAGGTTAAGCAATTTTCCCCAAAGTCGCCTCCCTGTTAAATGATGGACAGCGTTTGAACTCCAGCTTGTGTGACGCCAAGCTCATTGCACAATTCCATTTCCCCTTTCTGGATCTCCACCTCATTTGGCTTCATTATTTTCCCCAGTCAGGCACTTACAGTTCATGAACTAGTGGACACTTGGTGCTTGTGAAAACCTTGTTGAATGACTGCATGAATTGCACACATCAGCGCATACCCTGGTGGCAGACAGGAATAGCTGCTGGTAAGGTAGATTGGTAAACTAGCCTTCTGCTTGTTTACATATTGGCCTGTGACTCTGTTGAACATGAATGAGTGTCCCCTCCCTCCCACCCCCCACCAAGGTCAACTCTGTGTGGACTGAGAGCCTTGTGTTTCTGAGCTGTGGGCTCAAATGGACTCAGGTATTGTCCACTGTGAGGGGCAGTCTGGCTGGCCAGCTGGTCCCCCTCTGTGACACCCACCTCTCAACTTTTTTTTTTTTTTGGAGACAGAGTCTCACTCCGTTGTCAGGCTGGAGTGCAGAGGCACGATCTCAGCTCACTGCAACCTCTGCCTCCCAGGTTCAAGTGATTCTCCTGCCTCAGCCACCTCAGTAGCTGGGATTACAGGCATGCACCACCGCTCCTGGCTAGTTTTGTATTTTTAGTAAGAGACGACGTTTCTCCATGTTGGTCAGGCTGGTCTTGAACTCCCAACCTCAGGTGATCCACCCGCCTCAGCCTCCCAAAGTGCTGGGATTACAGGCGCGAGCCACCGCACCCTACCTCTCAACTTTTAAAGCTGCACACTGTTAACTTAAATTCTTGTCCCCCCTGCTTCAGGACAAGCTACAGGGTGTATGCATCATTTTTCTTCTAGCACCAGCTGGTCACAGGGGTATTCATAAAGCAGACATTTGAAGCTGTTGGAAGGGAACCGAAGGTTAGCTGGTGAGTACAGAGGCGTTGGCTGACTTAAGGGCTGGCGTCCTAAACCATGGTAATCTAGTGCATCCCTATCAATACATAATTCTGTGCTAGGCAGTGAGGGTGCAGGCCCACCTACATCACAGACCCTGCCCGGGAGGTCACATGTAAACAAGTAGAGGCAAATATCTGCTTGCTGGGCACCCCACCGAAGCTTGCCCTCATGAAATCTCTGACCTTCTGAGCAGCATGTCTCCCTGCCTTCGTGACCTGCCCACTCCACGGCCAGGCCGCACCCACCCCACACCGCTGGCATTCATGTCACTTGATTGCAGTTGCCTGTTTCCTTCTCTGACTTCCTTACTGGGCCAAGCAACTGGAGGGCAGGAGACTTGTGCTTGAGAAGAAAGGACTCTGGACTTTGGCTGAGGGACAGGCCTTCAGTTCCAAAAGGGACAGAGGCAGGAAGCAGAGGTGTTTGAGGAAAGATGGGGGTCCAGGTGAAGGATCACTGGAGACTGACATAAAGTCTTCCTCCTCCCAAGTATGGATCCCACTCAGCAGCCATCATGCATTGTCCCATTCCTGGAAAAAGAAAAAAACGCAAAATGGCATTGATTCTGCCTGTGTAGCATCCTACATGCAGCAGATGACAATGAAACGTGGGTGGATCAGAGTAGGCCCTACAGTATTGGATTGGTGTTGTCTTGGTCACATTGAAGCCACACACAGCACCCCAGTGACAAATTCCCAGGAGATGCAGGAGCTGCTGGTCCCAGGACTGTCCTGTGCCTTAAAACCGGGGGACCCCCATGATGCTGGAACCCAGATACCCTTCTTCCCCTTAGCATAGTCTCAGCAGTTTTCTTTTGAGATAGTCAAGTTGCCCTAATTTGGGTAGTCTGTGAATAAGTGACTATATTCCAAATACATACAAAATAAAAACCAGGCACGGTGTTGCCCACCTATAATCCCAGCTCCTCTGGAGGCTGAGGCAGGAGGATCACTTGAGCAGAGCTGGCATGTGGACACGGGCAGGAGGCAGGGTCGTGAGAGATGAACAGTGTGTTTCCTGGTAAAGCCCAGCAGGCTGTGTTCTCTTTCCCATCAGACTCCTCCCTTGTGATACAGACAGCAGGAAACTAACCTATATTTTGGTCACTCTCCTGAAATCAAGTCTGTAGTCATTTTAATACCCTCACAAGGTAGGACAGGCTATCCTGCCAATTTCCCAGGGTGACCATCTTACAAGGAGGCGGACGGTACAGAAGCAAGGGCTTCTGGTATAAGGTAAAACGAATCTGATTATTTTCTTGACCCAGAAGGTGATATTTCTTTTTTTATTTTTATTTTTTTGAGATGGAGTCTCTGTTGCCCAGGCTAGAGTGCAGTGGCACAATCTCGGCTCACTGCAGCCTCTGCCTCCCAGGTTCTAGTGATTCTCCTGCTTTAACCTCCCACGTAGCTGGGACTACAGGTGCACACCACCACACCCAGCTAATTTTTGTATGTTTAGTAGAGACAGGGGTTTCACCATATTGGCTGGGCTCCTGGTCAGAAGTGTCGAACTCCAGACCTTGTGATCCACCCGCCTCAGCGGGATTAGAGGCATGAGTGCTGGGATTACAGGCATGAGCCACTTCGCCCGTTTTGTTTGTTTGTTTGTTTGTTTTGTTTTTTGACAGGGTCTTGCGTAATGGCTTGATCTGGGCTCATTGCAACCTCTGCCTCCTGGGCCCAAGTGATCGAAGCCTCCCAAGTAGCTGGGACTACAGGCATGCATCACCACGCCTGGCTACTTTTTGTGTTTTGTATTTTGTATTTTTTGTAGAGAGTTTCACCATGTTGGCCAGGCTAGTCTCCAACTCCTGGCTTCAAGTGATCCACCCACCTTGGCTTCCCAAAGTGCTGAGATTACAGCTGTGAGCCACCACACCCAGCCCAGAATGTGATGTTTCTAACCTTCCATTTACACAAATTTATGTCCATATTTAGAGTCAATTTCTTAGGTCTCTGTCAAGTTCTCTAGTAGATGGAAGAACCATCCAGAAACCATTGCATGCTCTAAATAACCTTTCTTTTGTGGTACTGCTTTCTCTAAGCAAATATAGTTAGCACCAGATGGAATGTAGAGTTTTTAACAACAACAACAAAAAACTGATTCATTTAGGGTTTCCTTAAATTAGGTGAGGGATTTTTTTTCCTTAAGCAATGAACTCCCACATTCAATATTCCCGGCGTGACATTTTGTGCTGTTATACTTGGTAAGTGAAGCTCAGCTATTCTGAGCTTTATGTGCCAGGAGCCTGTGCTCAGAAATCCTTTTTTAGTTTAGCTCATAAAGGTTACTTGTATGTTTGGGTATTTCATGCAGAAGGAAGTCTTCGGGGCTGGGTCATTCACATTCTGTGCTCTCTTGCTAGGCATCTACAAAGTTCATAGCCATTTTTAACACACACCTTTGCTGCGTTAAAATCACAGTCAGAATTTAAAGCTATGACTGGTCTATTTCCTTTAGCATAATGTCTTCAGGGTTCATCCGTTAAGCTAAGGGAAATAAGCCAGTTACAAAAGGAGAATTACTGTAGAATTATATTAGTATGAGGTTCCTAGAGCAGGCAAATTCATAGAGACAGGAAGTAGACTGGGGCAGGGGTTGGAAGGAGTCGTGGTTCAATGTTTCAGAGTCTCAGTTTTACAAGGTGAAAAAGTTCTGGAGATGAATGTTGGTGAGAGTTGAACAATAATGTAAATAGACTTAATGCCACTGAACTGTACACTTGAAAATGGTTAAAATGGTAAACTTTAACCATTATTTTACCACAATAACAAAAAGCCACTACCCTACAATAATAGCCTAAGTGACTATATCCAAATATATACAACATAAAAGCTGGGCATAGTGTTGCACACCTATAGTCCCAGATACTCGGGAGGCTGAGGCAGGAGGACCACTTGTGCGCCCAGCAGTTCAAGGCTGTGCTGTGTTACCATCACGCCTGTGAATAACCACTTCTTTCCAACCTCGGAAACATAGTGAGACCCACATCTCTTTAAAAAAAAAAAAAAAAAAAAGCAAATATATACAAAATGGTGAATATATAAAAGATCACATTTCTGCAATTAAACATGATGTACACCGTAAATATTAATTATAATCATGTATATATTTATATGAAATTTGCTTTCAGTTTGTATCTTTCCAGATTTTTCAAATTAAAAATTTCCTTGGCAAATAGAAATTATGTTAACTCTCTTGACTTACTAACTCTGTGACTTTGAACTAGTCTCTTTTGTTTTTTGAGCTATTAGTGTCCTATATAATAGGAATGATAGTACTCTACAGGGTGCCCACCCCGCTCCAAATTATAAAGCCGTGAAATTTGCTCAGCAACGCAGGTAGAAACCAAAGTAAATTGAGATCATCTTTCAGTGGGGTTTAAGTGGTAATGGGAACAAGTGCAGTGTTGGGGATCCCTTAGCCCCATAGCACGGCAGTCCCAAGCCTGAGTCCTTCAGGGGCCAAGCAGGCGATGGCAAAGAGGGAAGCAGACTGGGGCAAGGCAATAAGGAACGGCAGTGATTGTGGCAAACTGGATGGCCTCAATTTAGAGGCATTTATATTCAGTTAGAAAAAAAAAAAATCTCCATGCAGGCCAAACAAAACATTGAGGGGTTTTATCTGGCCAGTGGGCCACCGGTTTTCAATTTCTGCTTTACTTTTTAATTAAATTAATTAATTAATTTATTTATTTTTGAGATAGAGTTTTACTCTTGTTGCCCAGGCTGGAGTGCAATGGTGCAATCTCGGCTCACTGCAACCTCCACCTCGCGGGTTCAACTGATTCTCTTGCCTCTGCCTCCCAAGTAACTGGGATTATAGGCGTGCGCCACCATGCCCAGCTAATTTTGCATACTTTTTTTTAATTTTAATTTGTTTGTTTGTTTGTTTTGAGACAGAGTCTCACTCTGTCTCCCAGGGTGGGGTGCAGAGGTGCAATGTCAGCTCACTACAACCTCTGCCTCCTGGTTTCAAGCAATTCTTGTGCCTCATCCTCCCAAGTAGCTGGTATTACAGGTATGCACCACCATACCTGGCTAATTTTTTGTATGTATCATGTTGTCTTGGTCTCAAACTCCTGAGCTCAGGTGATTTGCCTGTTTGGCCTCCTAAAATACTAGGATTACAGGCGTGAGCCACTGCACCCAGCTTGCAATTTCTGTTTTAGCGTGAGAGATGCTTGGATCTAGAAGGGACATGGAAGGCCTTTTGGTCCCAACCCTTATTTTTCAGAACCATGACTAAGATAGGGCTGCCTTAGGAAAAGCTGGTCTAGAATCCAGGTCTTAGACAATTATTTTCAGGGCTCTCTTCTACCTCCCTGCCAGCTAGAAACATTTTTTATTTTCAGATAATGTATCCTTCCAAGTTTGAATTTGAATCTTTTTTTAAACGTAGATACGTTTGTTTAATTTTGTGTTACTGCCCAGATCAAGTCAGCTCCTGGTACTTTTCTATTTTAATGATAGCTGCCACCCAACAAAACCCAACATTCAGTGTTCAGCAGAAATTCTGATATGCATACTATGTGCCTACGAGCCTTTTAAAATTGCAATGACAGTGTTTTTTATTTGGTTCTTTGGATTAAATTGTCCAAAGAATTTATTGTGAACGTTATTGCATCTCTGATTCTGTTGGTCTTCTATGAAATTTCACACGTTTTGAGACAGGCAGATTTTTATCTTTGGTTCTCAGGTTATTAACATGTACTGTGAGAATTTAGATTGTTTTAGTAGAACTCTAATCCGGGGCACAAACTGGCAGGCCTGGGATGAGCAGGGCCTCTGCAGACATGTCTTGCTCGTCAGCACTATGCTTCAAAATACCTTTTTCCAGGCTGGGCACGGTGGCTCACACCTATAATCCCAGCACTTTGAGAGGCTGAGGTGGGTGGATCACGAGATCAGGAGTTTGAGACCAGCCTGGCCACCATGGTGAAACCCCATCTCTACTAAAAATACAAAGATTAGCTGGGCGTGGTGGCGGGCGCCTGTAATCACAGCTACTTGGGAGGCTGAGGCAGGAGAATTGCTTGAACCTGGGAGGCGGAGGTTGCAGTGAGCCGAGATCATGCCACTGCACTCCAGCCTGGGCGACAGAGTGAGACTCTGTCTCAAAAACAAATACAAAAAACCTTTTTCCTTGGAATGACATACCCTCAGGGCAGCGTGTGCTTGGGGGAGCCCTGCAGGTTCCCCACTTCCTCCAAATAACATTTTCCTCTTTTGAGCTCTTCTAGCCCATCCCTGGCCAGTGGAGACATATGTGGTTGTGATGGGGCTCAGTAAAGGGGAATCATGGTGCCGTATGTAGTGTAGTGCTGTCCAAGTGAGGCTAGGTTTTTTTTTTTTTTTGAGACAGGGTCTTGCTCTGTCACCCAGGCCTAAGTGCAGTGGTGCAGTCATAGCTCACTGCAGCCTCAACCTCCCAGGCTCAGGTGATCCTCCAGCCTTAGCCTCCTGAGTAGCCAGGACTACAGGCACACGCCACCAATACTGGCTGATTTTTCTTTTTTTTTGTAGAGATTGGTGGGGAGGGGATCTCACTATGTTGCCCAGGCTGGTCACGAACTCCTGGGCTCAAGGAATCTGTCCACTTTGGCCATCCCAAGTGCTGGGATTACAAGTGTTGAGTCACTGCACCCGGCCTAAAGTGAGGTTCTTGAGATGTATACAGAGATCAAGAGTGAGTGCTGGAAGCTTCCATGTCAACTGATATTGCTGGGACGGCTGCATGTCTCTGGGCAGGGGCCACTCTGACTGCTCTAACTCCTGTGCCTGCTGCCTCCTGGCCACATGGCCCTTTGGTCAGAAACTTGAGAAGCCCCCAGTGAGCAGCAAAGGGGACCCCTGTCTGTTTAGTAATGGAATTCACAACCGTTCCGCCCAGTGCAGCTCAGCAGGTGTTTGTGGAGAGCATGCCCAGGGTGAAGCCTGCGGGGCTATCAATGTTAGGGTGGTAACACAGCAGCTGCCCACATTGGCACATTGCCTGCCAGCAAGCAGGTTCTGAGCAAAGCTCTTTCCCTGTGTGGATGCTGGGGCCCATGTCAGGAGGCAGAGTGCCTCCTGGTTTGCTCGGGACGTTCTCATTGGAGCAGGGGTCCCCAACCTTTTTGGCACCAGGAACCAGTTTCCACAGACTGGTGGCAGGTGGGGATGGTTTCAGGATGAAACAACAGTTTCACCTCCGATCATTGGGCATTAGATTCTCATACGGAGCATGCAACCTAGATCCCTCGCATGCACAGTTCACAGTAGGGTTAGCGCTCTCAGGAGAATCGAATCTGATCTGACAGCACGTGGAGCTCAGGTGGGAATGCTCACTCGCCTGCTGCTCACCCCCTGCTGTGCTGTGTGGCCCAGTTCCTTACAGGCCACGGACTGGTACCAGTCTGTGGCCCAGGGGTGGAGAACCCCTGCGTTAGAGCACCAAAAGTCCCTCCACCTAGGAACCAGCTCATCCCAAACAAAGCAGGACAGTTGGTCACCATGGGCAGCAGCATGACTTTTACCTAAATTCCATGGTATGATATAAAGCGGAATGAGAGGCCGGGCACTGTGGCTCATGCTTATAATCTCAGCACTTTGGGACGCCGAGGTGGGTAGATCACCTGAGGTCAGGAGTTCGAGACCAGCCGGGTCAACATGGTGAAACCCTGTCTCTACTGAAAATACAAAAATCAGCCCGGCATGGTGGCACACTCCTGTAGTCCCAGCTACTTGGGAAGCTGAGACAGGAGAATCGCTTGAATCAGGGAGGCGAAGGTTGCAGTGAGCCGAGATTGCACCACTGCATTCCAGCCTGGGTGACAGAGTAAGACTCTGTCTCAAAAAAATAAAAATAAATAAATAAAGTGGAATGAGAAAATAAAAAACTTGCCCCAAAGAATGACCGAGTTATCTAGGGAATGTCCGCACTGCAGGGAGCAGCCAAGAGGTACAATCAATTTAGTGGGGCCAGAGGAGCATTTAAATTTTTTTTGGCCAGGTGCAGTGGCTCACACCTGTAATCCAGCACTTTGGGAGGCAGAGGCAGGAGGATTCCTTGAGCCCAGAAGCTCAGGTCCAGCCTGGTCAACATGGTGAAGCCTCATCTCTACAAAAAACACAAAAATTAGCCAGGCGTGCTGTTGTGTGCCGGTAGTCCCAGCTCGGGAGGCTGAGGCAAGAGGATCTCTTGAGCTTTGGAGATAAAGGCTGCAGTGAGCTACACTTGGCCTGGCCCCCAGAGCAAAAGACAGGAGCATCAGGAAGTGGGGAGGAAGTGGGCAACAGCCCAGCTTTAGCCTGGGCAACAGAGCAAGACCCTGTCTCTTAAAAAACATTATTGGCCAGGTGTGGTGGCTTACACCAGTCATCCCAGCACTTTGGCAGGTCGAGGCAGGTGGATCACTTGAGGTCGGGAGTTCGAGACCAGCCTGGCCTACATGGCAAAACCCCATCTCTACTAAAAATACAAAAAAATTAGCTGGGCGTGGTGGCACGCGCCTGTAATCCCAGCTACTCCGGAGGCTGAGGCAGAGAATTGCTTAAACCTGGAGGGGCGGAGGTTGCAGTGAGCCGAGATCGCGCCACTGCACTCCAGCCTGGGCGACGGAGCAAGACTCCGTCTCAAAAAATAAAATAAAATAAAATAAAATAAATAAAAATACAAACATTAGCTGGGTGTGGTGGAGGGTGCCTGTAATCCCAGCTACTGGGGAGGCTGAGGCAGGAGAATCACTTGAACCTGGGAGGTGGAGGTTGCAGTGAGCCGAGATCATGCCATTGCACTCCAATCTGGGCAACAAGAGTGAAACTCTGTCTCAAAAAAAAAAATTATTTATTTATTTATTTATTTTTGAGACAGAGTCTCGCTCTGTCGCCCAGGCTGGAGTGCAGTGGCACGATCTCAGCTCACTGCAAGCTCCGCCTCCTGGGTTCACGTCACTCTCCTGCCTCAGCCTCCCAAGTAGCTGGGACTACAGGTGCCCGCCACCACGCCCGGCTAATTTTTTGTATTTTTAATAGAGATGGAGTTTCACTGTGATAGCCAGGATGGTCTCGATCTCCTGACCTTGTGATCCGCCCGCCTTGGCCTCCCAAAGTGCTGGGATTACAGGCAAAAATCTTATTTTTTTAGAGCAGTTTAGAGCAGTTTTAGGTTCCTAGCAACATTGAGAGGAAGGTACAGAACTATCCCAGGTGCCCCCTCACCCCCAGCATGCAGAGCCTGCCCCATTATCAGCATCTCCCTGGGTAGCGCATTGATTGCCCTTGATGAACCAACATGGACGCATCATAACCACCTGGTCCATGCTACATTCGGGCTCACTCTTGGTGTCGCACATCCTATGCAGCAAAACATTTTTAAAAATAAAAGCAGCACAGACTAGGTCAGGGTGCTTTGCATCTGGTGACAGTTAAGTACAGTATCGTTCTGGGAAACGTTCTGTTTCAGTTACTTATTTGAATGTATGTGCTGTTTGTCTTGCAAAATTCTTCCCTAACTGTGAGTTGTGGTGACAAAAGATTAAGAGAGACTTTGGGAGTTCAAGGGATGGAGAGGCACATCAGGTTAGGGAGAACCTGGAAGGGCTTTTTGGGATCAGGGACCCTGGAAGGTAGGGGAAAGCAGGGAGAAAACCCAACAGAGGCCAAGAGTATTGGGGGAGGGATTGAGGGGACAGCCAGGAGTGTGGAGGATGCCCAGGAGGGGGCAGGTGGGTGGCAGTGACTGGGAAGGATGGTGAGACCATGGGCGGGGTGGAGCCCTGGAAGGCTGTGAGGAGGGTTTGGGGTCTGAATTCTGCACTCCTGCTTACTGGATGAGTAAACCCCAGCACTTACTTAGTCTCTCTATGCCTGTTTCTCAGCAGTGGGATGGGGGCAGTTATGGTGCCCGTCTGGGCGGGTTGGTGCCGATGCCAGGTGAGTAAATTGTGGCACTCCCCTGGCACAGTACCTGAAGTATCAGAGGCACCTATCCTTAGCTGTTACTATGGTCAGACTTTGCTTAGGGAGACTTGTGGGGTAACCCTCTCTAGCATAGCTTGGGGAAGGCAGAGATGGTGTCTGAACCAGGTAACTGGCCAGTACAGGGTGCAGATGGGAGATGCTGAGAGCCAGGATGAATGGCTATTATTTTTATTTATTTACTTTTTAGAGACAGTGTCTTGCTTTTGTTGCCCATGCTGGAGTGCAGGGTGCGATCAAGGCTCACTGCAGCCTCTACCTCTTTGGCTCAAGTGATCCTCCCACCACGCCCAGCTAATTTTTGTGCCTTTTGTAGAAACAGGGTTTCATCATGTTGCCAAGGCTGGTCTTGAACTCCCAGGCTCAAGGGATCTGCCTGCCTCGGCCTCGAAAAGTGCTAGGATTACAGGCATGAGTCAGCGTGCCAGCTTGGCTGTTCTTTGATGTTTTGTTCTTGGGGAGTAGTCCACAGATCACTGTGCTTGTCGTATTGGCTTGGCTTATAGTACAGAGGTTGATCTGCTACGTGCTGTGTTTGGGGCAGGGGAGGGTGCAGACTCTATATGGTCGTGGCTTCAGGAGACTCCTCCAGGGCCTGGCCCCACTGTGAGCAATGCCATGCTGCAGGGCTGTCTCTGTCATCCCGGCCAAGTTCCCCATGGTGGCCGCCCATGGTGCCATGACATCTTCAGGAGCTGGGCCATGCCTCCCACCCCATTGACGCCTGGGGAGAGGCTTGGCCATTTTATTTTCTAAACCTGTAGAGCACAAAGAGATGTTGTCATTCCCCTCATTGAGACACACACCCCCTCCTCCCCTCCTCATGCCAAGCCGTTTTTGGTTCCTGGTTATAAACTGACTTTAGGGAGCCCCCTACAACGGCCTGGTAGCTTTTCGCTCTTGCTTTTGTTTTTGTTTTTTGTTTTTGAGACAGAATCTCACTCTGTCGCCCAGGCTAGAGTATAGTGGCATGATCTCGGCTCACTGCAACCTCCACCTCCTGGGTTCAAGTGATTCTCCTGCCTCAGCCTCCCGAGTACCTGGGCCTACAGGCGTCTGCCAGCACGCCTGGCTAATTTTTATTTTTTAGTAGAGATGGGGTTTCACCATGTTGGCCAGGCTGGTCTCGAACTCCTGACCTCAAATGATCCACCCACCTCGGCCTCCCAAAGTGCTAGGATTACAGGCATGAGCCATTGCACCCGGCCCACTATTGCTTTTGAAAACACAAACACCACTGACGCAGCCTGAACAATATAATACATTGCTTTTAGAGACCTGGCCCTTTAGAACAAAAAGCCTACTTCATTCTCCTGGGATGAGCAGGGCCCTCTCTGCACTCTTCTACCTACCAAAGAAAACTAAGTACCATCTCCATCTTCAGCAGCCCCTCCACTCCCTTCACCCTTATGCTTCTGCTCTTGGCCAGATTAATGGCTCTTTGTGGCTGGAGATCACACAAGTGCTGTGCCCAGAGCAATTTCCTGTCCCCATCAGAGTGATGAGAGAGTCTTAGGAAATGATCTTAGGAAATGGCCCCACAGTAAAAGTTCCAACCGGCACAGCCATGAAATTATCACCACCAGCTGCTTTTCACCTGGGAGAGCCAGGGTAGGTGGGGCCAAAGGGCCTGAGAAGGCGTGTTCTCAGGATCAGATTGAGGGAGGGGGATCCTCACCCGCAGGGATGTCGGGTATTGGCGTCTACCTTTCGTTAATCCAGCAAACACACCCTGAAGACTTCCCCTGCCCACGCGGAGCCCGACCCTGTGCCTCCAAGGAAACCAACAATTATGATGCAACGTGATGATTGCTAAATCAGGAGTACCCTGAGTTCAGAGAATCAATGTGCCTTGTGGGCTGGGGCGAATGGGAAGGGAAGGGGGTCAGGGAAGGCCTCCTTAAGGAAGCTGCCAGTTAAATGAAGCCCCAAATGCTGAGCAGGAAGCGGCCAGATGAGCAGAATAGGGGAGGGTTGTCTATGGCCATACCACCCTGAGTGCACCCCATCTCCTCTGATCTCGGAAGCTCGGCAGGGTCCGGCCTGGTTAGTACTTGGATGGGAGAACAGGGAAGCCTTTCCAGGCAGAGGGAACAGCACTTGTGAAGGCTCCTGGAGTGGGAGGCATGCCAGAAGCGGGATGGGGGCTGCAGCTCTGAGGGTGGGTGTGAAGGTGGGATGTCCAACTCTGACGTACAGATATTGGGGCGTGATCGGGCCTCACTGCACAGGAAGAGGAAGAGTTTAAACCATGGTGGGGCCAGGCGTGGTGGCTCACACCTGACATCCCAAAACTCTGGGAGGCTGAGGCAGACAGATCACCTGAGGTCAGGAGTTTGAGACCAGCCTGGCCAACAAGGCAAAACCCTGTCTCTACTAAAAATACAAAAATTATCTGGGCGCAGAGGGAGGCGGGTGCCTGTAATCCCAGCTACTCAGGAGGCTGAGGCAGGAGAATCGCTTGAACCTGGGAGGCGGAGGTTTGCAGTGAGCCAAGATTGCACCATTGCACCCCAGCCTGGGCGACAGAGTGAGACTGTGTCTCAAAAACAAAACCAACCAACCAAACAAACAACAAAAACCATGGTGGAAGTGAGCACCCCAAGGCTCTGAGTGGTGACCCTGGGGCCAGTGCTCTGGGCGGGCTGCTCCTTGCCAGGTCTGTAGAGGGAATAGGGGAGGCCAGCAGTCTGCCAGCCCAAGGAAGGAGGCCTCAGTCAAGCTGGCGGCAGGGGGGCTGAGCAGATGTAGAGGCACAGGGAGGGACCAGCTTGCTCATCCCAAACAGTTGCTGAGCACCATCAGCCTCAGGCCAGGCCCTGCTGGGGAATCCCAGGTAAACTGGCCACTGTCCTGCCCCCTAGGACCCTGTGGTCCATGAGGGGACCCCCGAAGTACCCAGGGTCTACTCTGGAGCTCTTACAGGATGTAGGGGTGGAGAGGTGGAGGACAGATGGACACAGTGCAGTGCCTGTCTCAAATCCTTGTCTCTGTGTGCCTTTGGTTATTGTTGACCCAGAAACTCTTCCCACACCATGATTAGTGTATTTAATATTGGCCTGAAACCCAAGGAGATGTCATGAGGCACATGCCTGGATGCAGATGAAGGAGAGGGGGGCAGGGTCTGGGAAGGCTCCTGGGCAGATGACCTGGCAGTGTGGGACTTCCCAGAGGCTCAGGAGGGCAGAGAGGGGAGCTACTGTGATTCTTTGGCGACACCTGTCTCCCCTGCACTGGCTGGGCTAGGATTAACCCCCAGTAGGAGCGGACGTAGGAGAAGTGTTGGTCTCTGTCCACGACACAAAGACAATATTGTGCCGGGCCAGGGACAAGAGGCAGGGGCGGGCTCTGCCAGCCCCGTGTTTCCAAAGAGCAGGTGGCCATCCCAACATCTTGTTGAAAGGTCTGCATTTGTATGCAGCGAAATGCCAAGCTGTTATGTCATGACTGCTTCGTTGCGTTCTATGAACGGCATTTCCAGGAAAGGCCTCATTTCACACCAAGCTGAGTCCCGACGGATCCTGCTCTGGCCCCGGATGGGGAGAGTGACTTAATCAGCCCACCCTAGGAGTAACATATGGCGTTTCCTTCTCAGGCCAGACGTTTTTCCATTTTACCCGTAAGAAAATTAGAATTAGGCCAATGGCTTGTTTTAATTTGAACCGCTATGGTTCGAAGGATGCTGGTGGGCTTAAGTTGTACCTAGACTGGGCCTTCTTTTCTTTTCTTTTCTTTTTCTTTTTTCTTTCTCTTTCTCTTTCTCTTTTCTTTCTTTCTTTCTTTCTTTCTTTTTTTTTTTTTTGAGGCAGGGTATTTTCCTGTTGCCTGGGCTGGAGTACAGTGGTTCAGTTTGATCTCAGCTCACTGCAGCCTCGACCTCCTGCACTCAAGTGATCCTCCCACCTCACTCTTCCAAGTAGCTGGGACCACAGGTGCAGGCCATCATGCCTGGCTAATTTTTGTATTTTTGTATTTTTGTATTTTTTTTTTTTTGTAGAGAGGGGCTTTCACCATGTTGCCCAGGCTGGTCTTGAACTCCTGGGCTCAAGTGATCCTCTATCTCCCAAAGTGTTGGGATTACAGGCATGAACCACTGCACCAAGCCTAGGCTGGGCCTTCTAAAGTGGCTGGTGATTCTGTTCTCAGAAGTGGCTGGGTCTCTGGGCTGGGAGTTCTGTGCACCATGGGTAAGCCCAGGGTGAGGACGGCTTATCTTTTCTTGGCAAATGTGGCCAACAATCTCCAGTCAACCTGAAAAACAGATATCGAGGCTGTGCATGCCAGAGAACGGAGCAGGAGGGGTGGTTCCTTGTGTGCATGTTGTCGTGTGTGTCTGTGTGTAAACAAACGTCTGACCCCTGGCTGCCCGGCCGCCCCACTCACCACGCGGGGGCTCTCTCTCTCAGGACGCACAGGGCACACGTGTGGGTTCCACTTGCTGTTCTGTTTCCTGCCCTTCCATATTTGGTGCCAAGTCTTGTTTCTGCCTTGTTTCTCAAGAGCGCTAAAGAGCTGGGCTCTGAGACTGGGTGCCAATATCTTTCTTTTCTCAATTCTAGAAAACTTAGCCATGGCCAATTTCCTTCCAGAATTCCAACTAGATATAGGTATTTCCACGTTGATATTTTTCTTTAACCTGTGAATGACTTAGTGGTGGTCTCTGCTATCCAAAACAAACATGTGAGATCTTTTTAAAAAAATCTCTCCCTTTTGTTGGGAAGATCTTGTCTTAGTGGGCTTGGTCCAGGCTCATAGTCTGGGTGAGACCTGGTCTTTGAAGTGCATGGAGGCCCTTTCTCGTGGCTGGGGTAGTCCATGACAGATTTCCGAAAATGACCCCCGTGAGCATTTGTTCTTCCTGGGCTGCCAAATGCTATATGCACATTGTTGCTTGAGTTTCCGATGTCAGCCCTTGCTGCTTTTCTGCTGATATTTGAACGATCAGTGTATTGAGGGGTGTGCTGAAACCCCCCAGTAAGATCGGTGCTCTGCCTGTTTCTCTGTGCACGTTGTGGTTTTCGAGGCCACTCTGTCTGGGGCACTTAGGTTTAAAATCACTTTGTCATCTGGGTGAATTGAACCTTTTCTCTTACTTAGTAGCCATCTCTATCCCTAATACAGCTTTGTCTTAGAGTCTCTTTCAACTGATCATATCTTCCCTTGGCAAGCATTCGCCGCTTCATCATTTCAGACTTTCGTTTCCACTTCTGTATGTCCTTAGGCTTTATGTGTGTCTTTGGGAAACTGTGTGTGTCATGATGTTTTCAAAAATCCACGGCATCTGTGTCTATCATTTGACTGATAGGTTTAGTCGACTTTCTTTTATTGTAATTGTTGATCTATTTGGATGAGTTTCTACCATTTTAATCTGACATATCAGTTGGTCCCACTTTTTCTGTATTTCTTTCCTTTTCGTTTCTTTTTTTCTTTTTCTTTTTTTTTTTTTTTGAGACGGAGTCTCGCTTTGTCACCCAGGCTGGAGTGCAGTGGTGCGGTCTCGGCTCACTGCAAGTTCTGCCTCCCAGGTTTACTTACGCCATTCTCCCGCCTCAGCCTCCTGAGTAGCTGGAACTACAGGCGCCCGCCACCTCGCCCGGCTAATTTTTTTTTTTTTTTGTATTTTTAGTAGAGATGGGGTTTCACCATGTTAGCCAGGATGGTCTCGATCTCTTGACCTCGTGATCCGCCTGCCTCAGCCTCCCAAAGTGCTGGGATTACGGGTGTGAGCCACCGCGCCCAGCCTCTTTTCTTTTCTTTTTTTTGAGACAGAGTCTCACTCTGTTGCCCAGACTGGAGTGCTGTGGCATGATCTCAGCTCACTGCAACCTCCGACTCCCAGGTTCAAGCGATTCCCCTGGCTCAGTCTCCCGAGTAGCTGGGATTACAGGCATGTGGCACCAAGCCCTGCTAATTTTTGTATTTTTAGTAGAGATGGGGTTTCACCGTGCTGGCCAGGATGGTCTCAATCTCCTGACCTCGTGATCCACCTGCCTTGACCTCCCAAGGTGCTGGGATTACAGGTGTGAGCCACCACGCCTGGCCCTGTACTTCTTTTTAATGCTGTCTGTTTTCTGAATTAACATCTGTATGCTCTCCTGAGCAGACACAGACATACCAACTGCCCACATCCTTTGGTCCCCCAGGATGCCCTGACTCCTCTTGTGCTAATAGCTTCTGGTCTTTTACTTCTGTATTGTTTCAGACATAGATTTCTCCATTTGGTCTCGGCTGTTTAGATTTTCTTTTCCTCTTAGTCTGTGGGCATGGGTCTTTTTTTTGGTGCTCTATGAGCCTTTCAGTCACAAGTCTTTTTAATAATTTAATTTAACTTACTTTTTTTTTTTTAAATTTATTTTTGTTGCAACAAGTTCTCACTGTGGTTGCCCAGGTTGATCCCAAACTCCTGGGCTCAAACTGTCCTCCTATCTTGGCCTCCCGAAGTGCTGGGATTACACTACACCTGGCCTCATATCCATGTTTTCGAAGCGCTGGTCTGGTTGCTGCATGGAGGATGGAACCTGGGGGCCAGAGCGTCAGGGGGTGCCGGCTGGGAGGCCTGTGACACCGCTGGGTGAGGAATGGCGGCGGCATGAACTGTGGTGTTGGTGGCTGGTCTCTGTGTTAATCTGGGCCCTCCAAGAGGCAGCTGGGGAGGGCTGTGGGTCAGTGCTGCAGGTCCGGCCCTGAGGAAAGGACCGTCGGCAAATCTCCTGTCCCCTGGGAA
Organism: Theropithecus gelada; assembly: GCF_003255815.1. NCBI lineage: Eukaryota > Metazoa > Chordata > Mammalia > Primates > Cercopithecidae > Theropithecus > Theropithecus gelada. The sequence continues at coordinate 104,860,467 of NC_037675.1, read as the reverse complement.
CGAACCTGCTTCAGTACCTTTGCCGTGCCAGGCCACTGGCTGGGAGCAGCTGGGAGAACATGGATTTCAGAGCCCAGCACCTGGGACCGGGGCCGATGACAGTTCCTGGGGCTCTGGGGGGCGAGGGAGGTGCATTCTCACAGCCTCCACACTCCGCCAGCGTGAACAGCTGGACCTGTCCCTTGCCTCGCCTCACCTCTGTGAGGATACATGGAGGGTCAAGGGCAGTGTGGCCCTGGCCCATGCGTCCGTCCCCGCTTCTTCCCTACTTCCTGATTCTCCCGTCTTTTGCTCTGGCGGCCAGGCCACGTTTGACGGGCATTGGGGTTAAAATGGAAGGTGATTCTATTGCTGCTGCAGGTCCCGATGGAGAGAGGATGGAAAGTCAGGTCACGAGGCCTAGGAAAGAACGTAGGTTAATTAAAGTTTAAAACACCTCTTTCTGCAGAGGTTCCTTGAGTCAGCCCTGAGCATGAGGGAGCGAGGCGCCAGGAGGGGTCCTGGCTGCCCGGGGGCTGTGGCCTTCGGATGGTGCCAGCACCATTGTCCCCATGGAAGAGTGGCCTGAGTGTGCCTTCAAGCTTTAATGCTTTTAAGCAACATTGAAATTCAACCCTGTACATCCTCGACTGCCTGGGAAACGTCCTGATTCACGCTGAGAATCTGGGTCAGTTGTTTATAGAATAGTATTTGCTGAATGAAACTGGCAGCCCAGACAGCGGGGGACTTCTTGGAGGGTGGACGCCGGAGGGGACCCGGCCGTGAGCTCACGCGTGTCACCTCTGCTTTGTGCTGCACTGTCACTTCCATTCTCAGAGTGTGTTAATCTGAGCATTACAACCTCCGTGGACCACGTGGGGAAAAGGCAACAGCACAGTGTGGCTCGTGGAAAGGCTTCTCTCCAGGATGAGGTGGCAAGGGCAGGAGCTGCCTTACCTGTGCAGGTGGCCTGGCCACCATACGCAGCTCTGTGCCCTGCCCACACCCCGGTCCCCAACACACAGGCGCACACATGGACGCGCATGCAGGGTGTTGGGTGGGGGAGCCTGTGTCTCTGGGCTGGGCTCTGAGACTCTGTGGGCTCTGGGACTGTGACTTCTTTGTCTTTTTTAGCTCCAGGGCCTGACTCAGTGTCTGATGTTTCTGGGTACCATAATAAACCTTTGTAGAATAAGTGAGGGAGAGAACGATCTTTGTAAACTCTCCGAATCTGAAGACAGCGTTTAGCGGTGCCATGGTCTTGCAGGTTATTGTATAGATGAGGTCAGAGGGGCCCTGGGAGGGGAAACCGCTCCTGGGAACCAAGGCTAGAAACCCAACGCTCCTGGCAGAGCCCACAAAACAGCCGGGGCCTCCTGCCTCGGGCAGAGACTTCTCCCTCCCGGCGTTTCTTCCTGATTGGGGAATAGAGGCTGACCCTGCAGCCTTGCTTTCCGACTTTTCCCACCACTGACTCCCAAGCTGAGCCTTGGGAAGGTGGAGGCTGCATTCTGCCCTGAGGCCTTCCTCCCAGAAAAGTTGTCCCCGGCAGAGGCTGCGGTAAGGGGCTGCCACATCTATGCCTGGGTCCCTGGTGAGAAGGGTTAGTTATTTGACTCCAACCTCTCTCTGTTGTCATTGTCTCTACTTAGTATTATGACTCCCGAGTGTGTGCGTGTGTGTGCGTGTGTGTGCCTATACTTGTGTGTGCACACACTGAGCAATAATGTAAACATATTTCTTATAGTGGGGTCACAGTCAAAAGCCTGAGAAGCCCTCAGAGAGGCTGCATCCGTCTGTGGGTATGTGTGGGGCAGGGCGAGTGTGTAGATAGATTTTCCCATCTTTCTTAAGGTAGAGAATTTTCCAGCAGTTTTCAAAAGTGATCAGGAAAGGCGGGAAGGACGTTGGGAAGAATTGCTTAGGTCAGCCTCCCTTAGTTATTGATTGATTGATTGATTTGAGACAGGGTCTCACTCTGTCGCCCAGGCTGGAATGCAGTGGTGCAATCTCGGCTCACTGCAACCTTTGTCTCCTGGGTTTACGAGATTCTGGTCCCTCAGCCTCCCAAATAGCTGGGATTACAGGCGCGTAGCACCACACCCAGCTAATTTTTGTATTTTTAGTAGAGACGTGGTTTCACCATGTTGCCCAGGCTGGTCTCAAACTCCTGTCCTCAAGTGACCCGTCTGCCTCGGCCTCCCAAAGTGCTGGGATTACAGGCGTGAGCCACCACACCCGGCCTCCTTTGGTTATTTAAATGATGGGCAGCAGGCCCCAGGATGAGCACACAGGGCTTTCACTGCTAAAACCAGGACGAGCTGGTTGTGCTAGTGGGCCCCACTGGACCAGGAGACGTTTCAGCTTGGAAAGCAGCTGCACATCTCGGAGAGACTCTGGGCAGAGTTGTGAAGGAGACCGGCCTGGGTGGGTTGCCTGACTGCCCGGCCCCCCAGCTGGAGCTGGGTAAGGGCATGTAGGGGCCTGTCATCAAGCCTGGCCCTGGGGACGACTGTGGTGGCCTGGCAGAGAAGGCAGTGGCTTCCATGGCTTGCCCAGCCTTCCCATGGCATCCACTCTTGGCCTTCTTGGGCACCTGCCAGCCTTGGTTTCTCACAAGCTTTTCTGCTGTCATTGCCTGGGGAGGGAGGTACCCCAAAACATGGCACTGATGGAGCTTTAACTTCAAAGATTCTGGCAGTTTTTGCTGGGATCCCTGTTTGTCAGCTGCTGTGCTGGGGAGGGAACAGCCCCCCACCAGCAGTCACCCTAAGATCAGGGCCTGTGCCTTGGACAGGAGCTGGGATTCCATCTGCCCTCAGACTGACCTCCCCAAGGCCAGTTGACTGAGTGGTGTTGATAAGACCTGCCTTGGAGCCTCCCTGGGGGCCTGAGCTCCTCTCCCACTGGACCTCCTGCTGGGCTAGGACTGTGTCTCAGGCTCTAGGGCAGCCAGGATAGACTGGCCGCTGGGGCTTCTGCTATTCCCAGTGTGGAGGTGGACACATTTCATGCCAGGGCCTGACTAGGGCATGTCATTTGCACTCCCAATTGTGCAGAGTGATACCTGCATTGCTGGAGCATTCTCTTGCTCTCATTTCTGAAGAAAAGTATTATGGAAAGGTCCGACATTCACAGGAGCAGAGCAAACAGCAGCACTCACAGCACCCACTCGGCCTTGGCAGCCACCTTCGCTTTGCCCAGCATCTCAACAAAGTATCTGGGTCATTTATTTCCTTCCTTCCTTCCTTCCTTCCTTCCTTCCTTCCTTCCTTCCTTCCTTCCTTTCTTTCTTCTTCTTTCTTTCTTCTGTCTCTCTCTCTTTCTTTTCCTTCCTTCCCTCCCTCCCTCTGTCCTTCCTTCCTTCCCTCCCTGCCTTCCTCTTTCTTTCTCTTTCTTTTCTTTCTTCCTTTCTTCTTTCTTTCTTTTCTTTGTTTTCCTTCCTTCCTTCCCTCCCTCCCTTCCTCTTTCTTTCTCTTTCTTTTCTTCCTTTCCTCTTTCTTTCTTTCTTTTTCTTTTCTTTCTTTCTTTTCCTTCCTTCCTTCCCTCCCTCCATCCCTCCCTCTGTCCTTCCTTCCTTCCCTCCCTTCCTCTTTCTCTTTCTTTTCTTCCTCTTTCTTCTTTCTCTTTTCTTTCTTTCTTTCTCTCTTTATTTCTTCCTTTCTCCTTCCTTCCTTCCCTCCTTCCTTCCTTCCCTCCTTCCTTCCTTCCTTCCTTCCTTCCTTCCTTCCTTCCTTCCTTCCTTCCTTCCTTTCTTCCTTCTTTCCTTCCCCTTGCTTTCTCTCTCTGTCTCTTTCTTTCAAGACAGGATCTCACTCTGTCACTGAGGCTGGGGCATTGTGGCATGATCATAGCTCATTGCAGCCTCTACCTCTCACTCTTAAGTGATCCTTCCACCTCAGCCTCTTGTGTAGCAGGACTATAGGCACTTGCCTCTATGCTTGGCTAATTTTTGTATTATTAGTAGAGACAGGGTTTTGCCATGTTGCCCAGGCTAGTTTCAAACTCCTGAGGTCAAACAATCCTCCCACCTCAGCCTCCCAAAGTCCTGGGATTACAGGCATGAGCCACCACGCCCAGCCCAAAGAAGGTCATTTTCTCTTTATTTCCTTCCTTCTTTCCTTCCTTTCTTCCTTCCTTCCTTCCTTCCTCCCTTCCCTTCCCTTTCCTTCCTTCCTTCCTTCCTTCCTTCCTTCCTTCCTTCCTTCCTTC